>NW_004797575.1:407271-419351 GCF_000002075.1 Aplysia californica | reverse complement strand
CCGTATGTTGTTCCGGCACAGTATGAGCATGACATTGATAAGTCAGCCGATTTACAAAATTCTACAGTGCATAAGAACGTGTTAATGCACCTCCTTTGGGAATGGCTAAAGACACTTCAGTCAGTAGTACCACCCCGTGGGGTATCTTCAAACTTCAGTGACCATAAGCATAACATATTTTAATACTACTAGCATAGCGATCCCATATGACTTTATGGATTAATAGGTTCACTGGTATCTTAAAAGATGTGAAAAAAAGGCTCGACTGAAAAAATGGTGAAATGGTATAGGTTTGCCGCCCCAATCAACACTGTTAGGTTATCTTAGAGGCGGGACCTTCAAGTTTAACGTCCATCCCCGAAAGAACCGAGCCAAGCGGGAAATTCGTGTAAAGTGCCTTTCCCAAGGACACAGCGTCGGACCGGGCTGAGGTTCGAACCTCCGAAACCGCAATATCTCGATGACGAGTCCGGTAGGCTGACCACTAGGCCACTGACGCCAGGCTCAACACTTTGGTCGGCAAAACTCCCAACATTAAATTTGATCATTTACCAAATTCCCAAGAAAGTCAGGTCAGCAGAAGAGACCGGGAGCTGAAATTAAGCCCCGCGTCGGAAGGCTGCTTCATTTGCCTAGAATGTGTGGGACCAGGGTTATCTTGCTCCATATAAAGCTGAGAATTTTTACCTCAAATGTGAAATGAGTCTCGTTTTTTGGATGTGGGACGTAAAACGCATCTCAGATTTGCATCAAGAGAATCCAGCTTTTCTTGGACAAGTGTCTGAGAAAGTTACTCAAAATCAGATGGACAGGGTCACCGAAGAGGAAGTGTTAACCCTATCCTTACGTCCTGTTATACTATCGTATCCATACGACGTGGGAACTCTGTACCACCACTTTCCAAATAAAAAATTTACTCGTTAATCCGATCCGTACGCTTTGCCTAGCACTCTGTCAAAATGATTTTTTGAGAAATACTGAAAGTTTCAAAGAGATCTTCGCACTGGTAGTATTCTAAAATGCGAAGAATACAGCCCGGGGGGTACAAAATGACCCCAGGGCGTATGGATAGGGTTAAGGAGAACAAGACAGTTCCCAGTTGGATGAGACGGGAAGAAGAATACGGTGGCGATGGATGGATGGATATCCTCCCAGGAAGCCAGGAAGTTTCACAAACAAAAAAGTTGTTGAATTGGAGTCCCCTGGGTAAGAGATCAAGAGGAAGGTCACATGATGGAACTTGGAGAAGAGTCACAGAGAATTATGTACAGAAAAGTTGAAAATCATGGAATAATAATAAGAAACTATCTGATCTCAGAATATGAATAAATGTAGAATCCTAGTTCGTGGCCTATATATACCCTGATGCAGGGTGAGAAAGGGACTTATGGTGATGAAGTCTCTTTTGAATTATTTTTCAATAAGAAGCATTTGAATTGTATTTCTTTAATTTATAGCCAGATCAAAAATTTGTGGGACATTTTATCGTCAAATACCTCTTTAATGAACCAGTGTCACCCGTACTTTGCACTGCAGTTTGCATCAATTTGTCTTAACTTAATCAAAATTTTCCACTACAATTTAGCCTAGAATAAAAAAAAATGTCTTCGTAACTTTATATAAAATATTATAGATCTCCGACACTCGCAAAATGGGATAGTTCAAAGCACCTTCCGCTTCTCACCCTCACACACATTTTGCATACGCATATATGGCCTACGTCACAGCTCACCAAAGACGTTGTTTTTTATAGTGGCCAAACTTGTTACAATAAATTAGTTTTATAGTGAACACCTTTTTTACCCCAACGGATCTCAAAACATGCGTACAATGCCATATTAGAAGAAAAAAAAAAAGACTCACCTGTTTAAAAAAAATACCTAGCGCACGGGTGGAAAAGAGATCTTGTGCGGCCTTGTATGAAATCGTAACCACATCCGTACGTCGTGTTTTACTATCGTATCCATATGACGTGGGGAACTCTGTGCCACCACTTAACCCTACCCGTACGTCGTGTTTTACTATCCTATCCATATGACGTGGGGAACTCTGTGCCACTACTTAACCCTATCCGTACGCCGTGTTTTACTATCGTATCCATATGACGTGGGGAACTCTGTGCCACCACTTAACCCTATCCGTACGTCGTGTTTTACTATCCTATCCATACGACGTGGGGAACTCTGTGCCACTACTTAACCCTATCCGTACGTCGTGTTTTACTATCGTATCCATGACGTGGAGAACTCTGTGCCACCACTTTCTACAAAAGAAATTCACTCGTTAATACGATCTGTACGCTTTGCATAGCAACAGTCTGTCAAAATGATTTTTTGAGAAATGCTGAAAGTGTCAAAGAGATCTTCGTACCGATACTAGAAGTATTCTAAAATGTGAAGGATACGACCACGGGGGTACAAAATGACCCCTGGGTGTACGGATACGGTTAAGAAATCGTAACAAAGAGAGAGGAAGCCGGGAGCGAAAGAACACTCCAACCAACGTCGTTAAAAGTCTAACAAAATTGAATTTGTGCTCGTCGTAACGTTTCCTCCTATAAAGTCAGTCAGTCTACACTGGTCACTGACTTAGATGTATTCGTCAATCAGAAACGGAAACTTTGGCTGCAAAATTGTTTTGAATTTAGTAACTCAATACCAAATAGTGAATAAGATGGCTACTTTTCTATGACATGAGAGAACCATTACTGGAAAGTACCAAGGTCGAATTTCTGCAGAAAAGGACTTAGATATCTAGAGTTAAATTATATAACCGAAGACTGTTTGGCTTGTTTCTGTTAAGAGTTTTTTAAAATCCCTTCTGAAGCATTGAGTCACTGCGGTCCAACAGAAGAGCGAAGAAATCTAGATTATAACACGTCAAAACCAGTTTTTTCAACAGACAACGAGCGCATCTGACGTTTTGTAGAATTGACCTTTACTTTGCATTTTTTTTTGGATTAACCTTTGTTTTTCCAATGAGAATCAAATCTTCATAGAACATGTAATCATATTGATCAATGTGAAGTGAGAACTAGCGGTGTGTTTTAACTAGGGTAACAATTATTAGTACCTTTGGTTTTTAGCAATTTAGTGGTTGTACCAAGAAAAAGGCAATTATGCAGGATCGATGAAGAGGTAGATTTTAACGATTTAAAAACCAACGAAAAGAACGAGGGAGCCGGAAGAAGTAGAACATCCCTATATCGTTAGCGCTCTACCAACACATTTAATTTGTGACAATCGGATTTCTGTTCAACAATTAACAATTTCTAGCACTCTAGACTTGATAATTAACACAGACTACGTCTTTGGTTTAATTAAGTCTATTGGCATAAAATAGATCTGTTTCTCGCCATTGCTCATGATCACAAGAACCGTCTCCCTGTCTCCCTTCACTTCGTCGACTCCACATAGCGGGTGGCCCCTACTTGAAACTCATCGGAGCCTTTTGAACTTGGTTTGCTTTGGGACATTTGGTCGCTTTTTGAGGACAGGCGGGCTAACCCAGGTTTCGGGGGTTTCCAGAAATCTTGACCTGCACCAAAAGAGAGCATTATCCTACCTATAAGAGAAGTTTGGTTTCATTGGGCGTAAATTTGTTTGGTTTTAGAGAAAACTTTCCTTGTCTTTTACGAAGACTGAATTAAGGATCCAAATACTTTAACTTTAACTTCTATTTTCTCAAGAGATAGCCCCCTTGTACATAAAAGCGACCATTTGTAGTTTCCTCTCATCATCTGGCTCAGTTCTAAAGGAAACAGACAATACATTTGGAAGAAAATTAACCTTAGATCTATAGTATAGGCGGGTAAAACCTTATACAGTACAAATGAAAATGATCTTGACTTTGACAACTGATAGTTTGTGACATGCATTAGCTTATTTCTTATGTCAAGTGAAACGTTTGCTTAAAAAAAAAATGGAACTGTTGAGTTGCTGTTTTGCGACTGCTTAGCGACAATGTACATCGTGAACAAGCAACGCTTTAATAGAGGAATGTGTAAAGAAAGAAAAGGTCAACAAACATTCTCATTTCTCACCCGCTTCTTCTTTCCTATCAATATATATCGTCCTGATCTCCCCTTCTTCTTTTCTCTCGTTGTTTGTTTGTTACTCTCTTGTAACACCTCTAATCTCCTGGCGCTCATATATGACCTTAGGCAATTTCGAGTACCGTAAAACCTCTACTAAAACTTTAAAAAACCCGTTGTGCATCTAATCAGAATTTGCTAAAAGATTTTGTTTTAAAATGTGATCTAAAAAAGTGATATATATTTTGAAGCACTTTGAATGTTTGTACGTACTTATAAACATAGCATTTGAAAAAGAATTAATATTATACAATCTTTTCTGCACTTCGTAAAAATAATACACAAGGACACAAGGAATGGTTTTCTAGCTGTACAAATTTTAATTGAGAGAATCAATACACTTGTTCAGATCAGAAACGCCCTGCATCCTCTCAGTCAGAATATTGACTATACGCCACAACTATAAAACAGAACACACGTTTACTTGGTATGGTAATTCCTATCACAAGAACATGTTTTCTAGAATTATTAATCATTATTTTATTTGGATTAAAACTGAATAAATAAATTTTTTAAAAAATTAAGACGATAGATAGATAGATAGATAGATAGATAGATAGATAGATAGATAGATAGATAGATAGATAGATAGATAGATAGATAAATAGATGGATTGATGGAAGGATGGATAGATAGATAGATAGATAGATAGATAGATAGATAGATAGATAAACAAACAGACAGACAGACAGACAGACAGACAGACAGAAAGATAGATAGATAGATAGATAAATAGATAGATAGATAGATAGATAGATAGATAGATAGATAGATAGATAGATAGATAGCTTCTAGTTGGTCTTCCCCGTCTTCCGCAATCTTAGAATATGTCTCATGGTTTTGTTGATATCTTCAGTTCCAGCTCCTTACAATGCTTTATAATTTGTAATAAATTCATTCCATTTTATTAGTAGAATTTTTCGTAATTTTTTTTTTTTAATTTTCGTTAAAAAGTTGTTTTTTTCCATATCTCAGAACCATACGTCAATGCAGCCAAATTGCTGTTATATATTTTTAATTTCGTCTTTAATCAAATGATTTCTGATGCAGGATCAGAGGATCAGAATTGTGTGTATTTTCAAGATTTCTTCATACTTTGGGATTATAATGGATAACAGATCACCCATAACATAATACTAAAATCTATTCCACAGATGGCAAATGGGATCTTATTAAGCAGAGTTTGAAGAGTTGCAACATATTTTGTCTTTATAAAAAATACGTGTTGTCTTCTGATCTTTTTATAACAGGTTACAGTGGTCCTTAAAGTCATCATCACAACGTGTTCTAGAACTCACTTTCGTTGAATACAGAGATGGATTCTGGGAATCACAGCCACGTCACACCCTCCCAGTCTAGCGAGAAAGGTTGGGTGAGCGATGAACTTCTAAATATTTTCGTTGTCTTTTTCTTGGTGGCCGCTGCGGGGCCCATCTGTTTTTTTGGAACAATTTTCAACGCCATCAACGCAATAGTATTCTTCAAGCAAGGCTTTCAAGACACCGTGAACATTACTCTGTTTTTTCTGGCCATCTCCGATTTGGGAACGTTGGTGAATATTTTTGGGATGAGCATCTGTTACAACCCTTGGTTCGTCCAAGCTGATCTGCCCATCCACTACCACGACTTGAGTTATCTAACAACGGGCTGGCTCAGCCTCTGCTTCGCCCGTATCTCCAGTTGGATCACGGCTTTTGTCACTTTTGAGAGGTGTCTGTGCATCGCTCTGCCCTTGAAAGTGAAAACTATCATAACACCGAGAAATACTGTTATCGTAATTCTTGGTATATACGTCACTATGATTGTTAGCGTTGCACCTGTGTACTACGCAATCGGTCTAGGACCCAAGTATTTCCCTCAATTAAACGCGACAAAGATCGGATTAGTTTACATATCTAACGGTGTCTCTATCGAAAACGTCTCACTTTCTATCAATGCTTTCTCTCAGCTTTTTTCCTTCTTTGCCACCATCACATGCACGATCATCCTCGTTCACAATCTTCTTCTGAAGTCAAAATGGCGGCAGTCGTCTTCTAGCGCCGTTCAACAGAAATCTTTTTCGAAAAGAGATGCAAAAGTCGTCAAGATGATAGTTTTCATTTCAAGTGTATTCATCGCATGTTATTTACCGAGCGCAGTCAACTTCATTGCAACGGTTATTTTTGACGAGTACGGTGTTCTTGGTAGATATCAGAATATGTTTGTCCTCACATGGGTCATTTTTCTCTGTCTGGTGGCAACCAATTCTACTGTAAATATATTTGTATATTATAACATGAGCTCAAAGTTCAGAGAAATTTTGAACGACATGCTCAATATAAAGAGAACTGAGACATAGGTGTTAGGAGAACCAAAATGATTTCCTTACTGGAGTAGAACCTCATCTTCTTTCTAAAGCTGGAACGTAATAAAAATGTTGCTCAAATTTGATCACGACATTTTCCTGGAAAGACTGTGTGTTGTCCGATAGATGTTCCAAGTACTACTTATCTTTAAAGTCACCAACAGCACAAAGAATAATATACTATTGAACTGACCAGCAGAAAGGAAAAATAACCGAAGTGTGATTCGAATTTAAGAGCCAAAATTTTACTCAGTAGCATGCTTACAATGTCTACAGAAGTCAAGGTACAGTTAGTCATTTTTAAGCACAAGGGGGCTATCCTGGAAAATGCCTTTTCGAGAAAACTGAGGCTTTAGTTTTTGCCCCTTGTTCAGTTTCTTTAAAAGACAAGGAGAGTTTCTTCTATAGCAAAACACAATATAAACACCAAAGAAACCAAACTTCTCCTATAATTAGGGCAATGCCCACTTTTGGTGTAGCTCAAGTTTTATGGAAACCCCCGAAATTTAGGTTAGCCCGCTTGTCCTTAAAAGCGACCAGTTGTTTACTAGTGCCAAGGCCCAGTAGAAATCGTTTGTTATATCACATTAAATAAAATCTGGGTACGCAGAGCAAATCCCAAATCCCAGTACCAGTTACCAGTTACCAGCCAAGTGAGTAGGAGTGTCCCCCCCTTTAGATAGTCCTTGCGTCGTAAGTTGATTTTAGCATTGTCGTAGATGAAGGGGAAACAAGTCCGTGAGATAAGTTTTTATTCGATTTACTGGCACTTTTTTTGAGGGACCAGTTTACTTATTACATACAAGGTTTTGTAGTATTTGAATATTATTTTGAGATATTTCAGTTTAGAAGTGAAGCCAGCATATATTTCAAAACTTTGTTTTGTTTCGTACAAATTGATAGTTCACAAGCAAGTGTTCAAACAGCTTAACCATAAAGTGAAATCTTGTGCTAATACCGATAGGAAAAAGTACTATTCTGCAAAAATTGTTGAATGTCCATCCTCAAAAGCTTTATTTAAGATATCAAAAGAACTCAGTGGACAAGCCAAAACAAAAATCTTGCCCAACAATGTTCCAATGGAAACACTGCCAGGCAAATTCTGTACTTACTTCCATAACAAGGTTGTCCAATTTCGGCAAGGATTGGACTCAGAGAACAAGACAAGTAACATCCCAATGTCTGAACCATTTGATCGTGAACCTCTTGAAACGTTCAAGTCAGTTAGTTGTGAATTTGTGAAAGACACTGTCATGGCATGCCCACCAAAATCCTGTCATTTAGACCCAATGCTTACTGACTTATTGCACAGTCATATTGACGATGTTATTAATGTTATTACTTTAATTGTAAACACATCATTAAGCGAGGGTACAGTTCCACCATGCTTTAAAACAGCATCTATCTCACCTCTGGCCTTGACCCTAATGACCTCAAGAACTACCGTCCAGTATCAAACTTACCTTTTCTTTCCAAAGTTTTGGAAAAAGTTTTTCTTGCACAACTTAAAGATCACCTCACAAAGAATAACTTATTTGAGTCATTTCAATCGGCATACAGAGAAAACCATAGTACTGAAACTGCTTTGCTCAGAATTGTCTCTGAGCTACTCAATGCTGCAGATGATGGTTTGATATCCATTTTCTCACTTTAAGACCTGTCTGCAGCTTTTGATACTTTAGACCACAAGATCATGTTGAGTCGTTTGTCGGACATGTTCGGAATATCTGGCCTCGTACTTGAATGGTTTCGATCTTACTTCTGTGATAGATCATACTTTGTTGTTGTTGAGGGCATTCAATCCTGTCATCAATTGCTGGAATTTGGTGTGCTCCAGGGGTCAGTACTAGGACCTGTGTTACACTATGTACACCTTACCCCTTGGTCGTACCATCAGACACCATTCCATGCCCTACCATATGTACGCAGATGACACACAACTTTATAAGTCAGCAAAACCCAACAAAATTCAATCTCTGTTGAAAGACACCTCAGAATGTTTTCAATCTGTAAAAGCATGGATGACTGAAAATAAATTGAAATTAAATGATGACAAAACAGAAATCATGCCATGCTCAACCAGCTCAAAAATAAATGCTCTTGATGTAGAATGTCTCACCTTTGGCAAAGGTACTGTCGCTTTTTCAAACAAAGCAACAAATTTAGGAGTATTCTTAGACAAAGTCTTGTCCATGGAGACCCAACTTAACCATCTATGTAAAATTTCATACTTAGAAATGAGAAGAATTGCTCACATAAGGAAGTTTCTAAGCACTGATGCCACAAAAAAACTAGTGTTTGCCTTCATTTTGTCACGCATTGATTATTGCAATTCACTGTTCGCTGGCCTACCTAAAGAAAAAATTGCAAAACTCCAACGCATTCAAAACAATGCTGCCAGTCTAGTATCGAAGCAATCAAAACGCCATCATGTGATTCCCCTACTTAAAGAGCTCCTTTGGCTTCCACGGAAAGCGAGAATTGAATATAAGTTAGCCCTACTATGCTTTAAAGGTCAAACTAACCAGTCTCCCACATACATTCAAGAACTCATTGTACCATACACACCATCACGTGAACTAAAATCCAGTGGCTCTAGATTAATTTCAACACCTCGTGTATCACTGAAGAAATATGGTGAGAGAGCTTTTTCTTTTTCTGGGCCAACAGTTTGGAACACTCTCCCTCATGATTTGAGGAGCGAAATAAAACTTGATACTTTCAAAAGGGGATTCAAAACACATCTATTTAAGAAATATTTTAATTAATGGACAGTAACTTTGCCTTTCTGTACGAGCATTTTTATTGTCTGAAAGAATGTTGCTGTCAAAACGTGCGCACATGATGAATTTGTATGGTGTTAGTATGAATGCGTTTGAATGCGTTTTTAATCTCCTATGTACGCCTTGGGCCCATGCTGTGGGGAAAGGCGAGATACAAATGCTCTTATTATTATTACTATTCTAAGATTTGGGATTTGGGGTTCCAGGTTTTGGATAGTCTCACTCACACTAAGTACCAGCAAATCCCAAACCAAATAGCAAATCCGCCCACCACTAGTGTGTCCAGTGTCCACTGCCCACCCGGCTGCTACCCACTGTGTATTCAGTTTTTCTGGCGTTCTGCTACGATTTTTGGACGCTAAAAGCAATTCCCAAACGTCAGTTGTAGCCTACTAATTAAGTTGAAAGAGGGCATTTTAACTGCACCTGACAGGTCACATTATTATGATGACCCATTAGAACACGACATGATTATTTTATTCGAGAAAATGATGCTACTCAATGAACTGAACCTAACAGCACCATACTCTGATGTAATCCATCCCGGTTCATTATGGTGCCCATCATTTGAAACAAAATTAAGGACAACGCAGAAAGATTTGCACCTAGGCTAGATCTATACTGGACAAGCGAGACTGGGAGACTAGATCTAGTGTGTGTTGTTTCGGTGCCCATGGTGAGCGCGCTTCGCAGCGAAGTTTTTAAGTTTTTACTATTTTGCTTAGATCTACTACAGAGGGATAGAAGAAGAAGGCGAATATAGTGCGCGGAGTAATTTATGCAAATTTTTATATTTCACGTGTGAGTTATCAGCTTAGTCAGCCCATATTTCACGTGAAATATAAGGATATATTTTACAGAAAGTGCAATGCTGAAACAACTCCAAGTATGGTATAAAAGATAAGATAAGATAAGATACATCTTTATTGTCCAGATCCTGGCACATTGGTTTGGTGTTTCACCACGTGTACACACACACACACACACACACACACACACACACACACACACACACACACATGCACACTCACGCAGGCTTACAATCACAAGCATAATATAAATGAGCAGCAATATAAACAATAATAATCTCAAGCTAGATACATACTCAATGTTATTCTGATGCAAGCTCTAAGGTCGTAAGTATACTATACAAGATGGTTAAGATGGAAGAATTTTAATGGATGTTGGTAAAAATGACCTTCTAAATCTTTCTTGGCTACAGATCAGAAGCCTATGTGTTTTAGTTCTGACTGATGTATTTATTTGAGGGAACAAGGGATGTTTGTTTATCTAAAAAGAAGGAATTAATTTTTTTTGTGCTAGCTGTCATGTACAATTCATCCAAGTAGGGGAATGTAGATGTTGAAATTTTACATGCTTTCCGTATTAGTCGATTTAATTTTTCTTTATCTTGTTGTCTTGTGTTCCCGGCCAATGCTGTTATACAAAAATTGAACACACTTTCTATGGTTGAAAGATAGAATATGGACATCAATGTTTTATCAACTTTAAAATACATGAGCTTTCTTTGAAAAATATTGTCTTTTGTTCACTTTTTTTTATGCAGGAGAGAAGTGTGGACACGCCAGTTGAGTTGGTTGTCTATTGTAACACCCACATACTTATAGTCTGACACTTGCTCGAAGTTTTCACATTTAATTTTCTGGTGGCTGCAGGGGCAGTTTCTTTTTTCTAAAATTAATAACAAGTTCTTTGGTCTTTTTTACATTTAACAGCAGCTTCAATATGATTTTCACACCTTTCAGAAAAGTTAAGAACAACATTCCGGTAAGCGGTTTCGTTATGGTCAGCCTGAATGAGCCCAATTGTGGTTGAATCATCCGCAAATTTGATCAACTTGATGTTTCTGTTCTGTATTTGGCAATCGTTCGTGTATAGTGTGAATAAAACTGGTGACAAAACACATCCTTGAGGGGCACCTGTATTTGTTGTGATGTATGTTGATAGGGAATGTTTTAATTTTACATACTGGGTTCGTTTGGTAAGAAAATTGCCTTTGCATGATATTAAATTGACGTTAACACCTATGTTTTCTAACTTCTTTAAAAGGATAGCTGGCTGGATAGTATTAAAGGCTGACAAAAAATCAACAAACAGGATCCTACAGTATGTGAGGCAGCGTGGTGGAATCAGGCTCTCGTCAATTTTTGGGCGCGTAGAGTTATTGGTACCATCTTCAAGCTTGTTCAGTTGTCTTTATTTGGATGGAAAAAAATATCCATTTATCTTGAATACAAGTCGAGATATTTGCAAATGAAAGAGGTGGGGGTCACCTGTTTTCAGAGGCAAAATTAGTGAGAACATGGTGCCAAAGATAAGTTATTTCCTTAGCTTAAGAGTCTGTGGTAACTGAAAATTTACATTTTTGCGCCTTTAATCTACGTGTTTCAGAAAAATCCACCCAGAAATGAGTTCTTTAAAGGGCATGAAAGGTGATGAGCCAAAAAATAAAAATTTGATAAAAATTCACAAACCTGTTGAAAAATGCAAGTTTCTTCACTTTGATTGTTTTGACGAGAGCCTGATTCCACCACGCTGCCTCACGTATGTTTTGGGCTTGTCTCAGTGTCTATGTGAGCACACCAGGTCGCCACTAAATAGCGCCCAAAGAGGTTGTCTTCCAAGAACAGCCTGATGTCCACAGGTACAAAATGATAATTAATATAGGCTTTTAAAAAGCATTTTTCCTCTTGGTAGCCATTCTGACTTCTTCTTGATAGAGAATCCAACTCGTAAACAATCGGAACAACGTTGAAATTCTGGTGTAAAGTTAGGGACAGAGAGAATCAGAGAGAGAGAGAGAGAGAGAGAGAGAGAGAGAGAGAGAGAGAGAGAGAGA
>NW_004797575.1:404641-405740 GCF_000002075.1 Aplysia californica | reverse complement strand
AGTGTGAGGAAAGAGACACACATCGGCACAATAACGGTCATATAGTGTGAGGAAAGAGACACACAGACACAATACCGGTCATATAGTGTGAGGAAAGAGACACACATCGACACAATAACGGTCATATAGTGTGAGGAAAGAGACACACATCGACACAATAACGACCATATAGTGCGAGGGAAGAAACAAGACAGTCGGTCAGAAACCACAAAGGAAAAAAGAAAAAGAAACAAGACCTACCAGTGGCGCCCTCCAACCGCCCGAACTTTTGTTTTTAGAACACGAGCCATGCAGGTTTTCTGTTGTTTAAAAAAATGACTTACCAGTTTAAGAAAAGAGAACTTAAACTAAACCGTTTGACTGTGTGCAACATCTGTTGCGTACTAATTAAATTTCGATAGAATGCATAGCCTTTTTAAAATTCTTTTTAAAAAAATACTAATTTTAACACTCATAGCTTTAAAAAAATGTTTAGTTGCCTCTATAGTTATAACTCAGAAAGAAAAGTCAACGCACCAGCACCAATAAGCAACGTTTTATCTTCGTCTTTGTTAATTTATTTGATATTGTGTTAGAAACACAATATTCATTCCTTCATGAGCTAGACTTTGCATTAAAGGCTAACAAAATAAACCTATTGTTGTGAATGACAACGAAGGCTGTTATGGTATCATATCTTAAGCATGATAATTATTCTTTAAGTGCGCCACGACGACTGTTTAATAACAAAAGTACTCTGGAACTTTCTCTCACCCTCCATCTTTCACTCGCGCACGCATTTTACTTTCTCGTTTTATCTCTCTTTCTTTCTCTCTCTCTGTCTGTCCCTTTCTCTCTATTTCTCTCTCTCTCTCTCTCTCTCTCTCTCTCTCTCTCTCTCTCTCTCTCTCTCTCTCTCTCTCTCTCTCCCTTGCTGAACCAACAACCCCACCCCCCAACATCTCAAAAACATTGTAGAGCCAGGCATAACTTGTGTCATCATCCATTACTTCTGGTGACAGGATACTAATGAGATGACCCTGGACGGAGAACGGTGTCTTCACACACACACACACACACACACACACACACACACACACACACACACACACACACACAC
>NW_004797575.1:402266-404250 GCF_000002075.1 Aplysia californica | reverse complement strand
CCTCAGTCAATAAGTTTATTTCTCGCTGCTTCCAATGAAGCAGACGAAGACCTTTCGCCCCTCTGTTACACGATGCGGAAACTGCGAAAAAAAAACAACTACAAAACAACCCCAAACATAAAAACAATACATGACAAAAACAAGTTGCTCTGTTTGTCTTAGTTTCAAAATTTCAAAGCCAAAATGACAGAAGGAGAACCAAAAGTTATTCTAAAGAAGTCGGGCTTCTATTTTTTTAGGTGGATGGCTTTAAAGGAAAGAAAAAAAAAAGGAAAAAATACACGAAAGGCGAACTGCTGTGTCCGCAAACGTGAACCAACACAAACCTATCGACCCAGCAACATATTGCTATCGAGACTTTCAATTCCAAACAACATTAGATTAAAAAATAAATAAATAAAAACAAGGAAAGAAGAAGAAAAAGGAGGAGAAGAATAATTAGTAACAAACAAACAAGAACAACAACAACATGAACAAACAACAAAGCAACATAAAAACAAGAAAAAAAGATCAACAGCAAAAATAGCACGCATCTGAATACATGTTTTATAAAAGTAGACACCAGTTGTTTGGCGCCTCTTCTTTCAGCCTTTCATTTGAGAACACAAACAAGTCCCTTTCAGTGAAGGCGACAACGGATTGGCGTGGAATTATTCAAAAGCCCGTTATGCTGATATGGTTGGCACGGTACAATATCAATTCTCGAACATTCCAGAGGCTGGTGAGTGTTTGTCAAGATTTGAAAACTACTTCCCTTCTCACGGGCTTTGTTTATGTCCTGTTTAATATCCGGACTGTCCCCCTTCAGTGATGTACTTGTCTGCAAAAATGTCTTTGATTTGACTCGAGTTTTTGCTGTGGCGAATGGCTTCTCAACTAAAACTGCGTTATCGGGGAATGGAGCCCGACATCTGCATAATCCATGTCTGCTTTGGGGAAAACGCCGGGTGCAATGGCCGGCCATGTTGGATTTTTCCACACAAGAGGAGGCCATCACCGGTGCATTCTCAAGGGAGACAATCGTCCTGGCTTTCTTTCAATTATCGGGAGATTTCAGACGCTCGAGACTCGTGTTTTAGAGAACCGGAAATTGGGAGCCCGCCATTTGCAAGTCCTTGTGGGATTTAGGGATCTCCGTTTTGACAAGGGGAGGTGCGAGCGAGCAGATACAAGGAAGACTGGTTTGTTTGTCAGAGAGATCCTTGGTCAGGTCTTTTAGCCAACGTTTGGGAGAAAAACTGGAAAAGTGAGGAGAAAAGAAGGAGAAATTAGAAAACATTTGGAAGAAAAAAACAGGAGAAGTGAGGAAAAAAGAGAGTAATAAGAAAACGGCAACTTGGAAAGACGAAATTCAAAGTCTATTTAGTGGGTGCTTGGTGGTGCTCTGGTGTGGTTTGCTCCTTCTTTCCTATCAAACATCTATCTTCCTAATCTCTCCTCCTTCTTTTTTGTTTTTGTTTGTTACTCTCTTGTAACACATCTAATCTTCGGCACTTATACACACCTTTATTGTGTTGCAGGAGCCGTAAAACTCTCACGATAACTAAACTAAAAGTCTATTTAGCGTAATGCTTATCTTGACAGAATGATAAAAATACCAAGTGCGTTCAATAAGCTCACATACGTCTTTACCCTGGCTATGAAGGAATTGTCTTGTAATGATGAAACTTGGAGAATGGGATTGTTTATCTTTCTAGACCGCTGCAAGTGGAGTTTTGGGAAATTGTGACGAGCAGTGTGAACTTGAGAGTACTTTTGGTGAACAAAGTTCTTGAATGTGGTGAGTTATGTGATCAACAGCCCTCTAAACACTGTTTGGTGTTAGAAACAAACACTATAGGCAGAGGACCTTAAAATTCCCCAGACAACACAAGCTGAAGAAAGCACATTTGAGGATTCGAACCAGTTTTATCTCCACCAAAGCCAAGCGCGCGCATTTATAGTCCCCTGAGCTATCGGGGGGCCAGCATTTAACCACCGCCTC
>NW_004797575.1:397489-401354 GCF_000002075.1 Aplysia californica | reverse complement strand
CCCCCCACCCCACATCAATCGCTCACTTACCAGCTATCCCTTGAAGAGAGGCTGATGAAGACCACTATTCCTCAGATTGCCTTTAAATTTCCCTCGTCTCAGATTCAATAGCGGTTGCAAATTCCCACACAAACCTCAGCTGAATGGCTCTGGATGGGGTTCCGAGGGAACCAGGGAAGAGCGGGATAATGCTACACAACACACAACAAAAACTGACGACGGTGGGTTGTTGCATGCCACGGAGCTGTTTAATGAAAAGTGGGGGGGGGGGGGGGGAAAGAAAGAATGAAAGCAAGGAAAGAAAGAAAGAAAAATATTAATAGCCAAACAGTCACACACACAAGGCCTGAGTTTGATTCCTGTGTGGGCAGAATTGGTCCCTTTTAAGCACAAGGGGCTATCCGGAAAAATGCTGTTTTGAGAAAATCTAAGGTAACGTTTTTGCCCCTTGTTCAGTTTCTTTAAAAGACAAGGACAGTTTTCTCTATACCCAAACAAATATACACACCAATGAAACCAAACTTCTCCTATAAGTAGGGCAATGCCCACTTTTGGTGTAGGTCAAGATTTCTGGAAACCCCCAAAATCTGGGTTAGCCCGCTTGTCCTTAAAAGCGACCAGTTGTTATCAAGTATTTCCATCTTTCAGCTGGTGTTTTATTTTTAGTAAGAGGTATACGGAACTTGCAACACAATAAGGTCATATACGTGCCGAAGATTAGAAGAGTTACGAGAGAGTAACAAATACAAAAAGGAGGAGAGATAAATGGACTGCAGATGTTTGATAGTAAAGAAGGAGCAAACCACACTAGAGCACCCGTCAACCACCCTCACCAAACAGTCTACCACCTGGCAAAATGTAAAAAAAAATTGTTGAATTTATTTTACTCCAACGAGAAAATACGACTCTTACATAAACTGTGACCCAGAAAGCCATTCTTAACTCTGAGATCCTGAGAGAAGGAAAAAGAATGGCCTAATTTTAGGCGACGGAATAGTGTGATCCCACCAGAGAGTTTTCCAGTTACTGTAAACCCTCTCTGATCTTACGCAAGGGGAGGCAACAGATCTAAGACAGGAAACTGGCGTCCGTGAAATTGAGGTCGTCAACCTAACCGGCCGACCCCCGTGATACATTCCCAGGGCGTGGGGGAATCGTGACCTCAGAAAAGTCTCTCATATATCTGAACATTGCTCGCTGACAGCTCATTTTGTATCACGCTGTTTTAAAAAAAAGTTTTAGTAATAGTTTTACGGCACCTGCAACACTATAAGATCATTTAAGTGCCGAAGAGTAGAGGTGTTACAAGAGAGTAAACAAATACTACAAAAAAGAAGGAGGAGAGATAAGGACGTTGTAATATGTTTGATAGGAAAGAAGGATCAAATCAACACCAGAGCGAGCGCCAACCACCCACTCTCACGCTGCTGAAGTACCGTAAGGATGACCTTGGTTTGAATCTTCAATGGGGGTGTTTCAGAACTTTGATTGTTTGCGGAGAGTTTCCATGGTTTTCTCCATTTGGCCCGGCTCCATCAGAGATGGGTGATACTTAAATTGGCAACCGTTCCCCTTTGAGAAAAGTTTAGTTTTAGCAGAGGTTTTACGGCGCTCGCAACTGTATAAGGTCATAATAATATGAGTGCCAGAAGATTAGAGGTGTTACAAGAGAGTAACAAACATAAAAAAGAAGAAGGGGAGATACGGACGATAGATGTTTGATAGGAAAGAAGAAGCAAACCACACCAGAGCACCCGGCAACCACCCACGAGAAAAGTTTGAGTAAAGGTAAGGCAAGGCCTTTCTCTGTCTTCGAGTACCGTACCCTATTTTCCTGGGTGTGTACTAACCCCTCCCCCCCCCCCAACTATCAACACGACAACACCCTTTTAGTGCAAGAAAAAAGTAAGACGGACAGACTTAAACAACCAAGGAGAAGAAAAATGACTTGTAAAACCTGCCAGTAATGCACTCCAGCCACCCAGAAGTCTGTCTCGCAAATCAATGGTTTGCAGGAGGTCAGATTCGTGCCAGAGTCTACATGATTCGATAACGAAAACCTTTCACAATTATTCTATGGTTGGAAGAATTTGAAAGGGCAAAGCTTTATTAGCATCCCAATTACCATTTAGGTTCTCTGATGTGTGTATGAAAAATAATATGCACTAATGGATGCGGCATACAGAACACGCCAAAGGTTTTGTCAAGATCACAAGAAGAGGACAAATTATTATCAAAAAGTCAATAAATTACTTTCCTAATCTAATCACTTAGAGTTTCTTATGGCAATATCCAATAAAGAAAATCTTGAACAGAAAGGCCGTCTTTTCGATCCATCTGCAATGATTATTTCCTGAACATTGGATGAGTTGTGAGTAAGGAAAAGTAGGTCCATGCAATAACGGGCTTTAAGTACAGAGAAAAATAATAATAATAATAATAATAATAATAATAATAATTATAGTCAATAATAATAATAATAATAATAATAATAATAATAATAATAATAATAATAATAATAATAATAATAATAATAATAAAGAACATTTGTATAGCGCATGTCCCCACTCGAAAGCAAGCTCTATGCGCTTTACACTATATTAAAGAAAGAAAAAGCAAGACACACAGACAGAAACAAGGCAACAGAAAGGAAAGAAAACTGTCAGAGCCAAACAGATTGCGTGGGATACAGCGTCCCAAAAGAAAAAATAAAGAATATAGATCTACATCGATAAAATTATACCTTTCACCCAACACAGAAACGAATTCTTTTATCTAGTCAAGATCTAGTTCTTTTCGTGCAACGATGTTAGGTCTAACCATTACTTACACCAAAGACGCCAGATTCTTACAATAACTATAGAGGTTTGTCCTGGCAATGATCGTTTCACTCTGAGTTAAGTATCTCTGCTCTTCGGTTCTTGTCTATAATTTACTTTGCGTACGCGCTAGGAAAATGGAAAATCGACTCTGAAGACATAAAAATAACACCCCACCTTTCGGTAAAATCACTACAGTTACTCAAAGACAGAAACCCACACAGCTGTTTAAGCAAAAGTCGTGAGTGATTTGGCATCTCGATGGTACAAAAATCGTTGATCACGCGATTGAGCTAAAAAGAAACACGTTGACTCAGTACCGGTCATTTGGTGCAAGGGAAGAAATCCAGACAGACAGACAGACAGACAGACAGACAGACAGACAGACAGACAGACAGACAGACAGACAGACAGGACCAGCCACTGACCCACATCGCCAATATGGGTGGGTTTAAAAAAAAACAACAATGTAGGTGTTTTACGTTCACATCGACACGAGTTAGGTCATTGGAGGCGGGCTTCGACCCAGCATGTCAAGAACAACTGAGGCTGAGAGGAATACAACGTACCAGCAGAAAGATACTGTTTCATAATGCGGTGAAACATTCATGGCACAACTTATCCTCAAATATCTTTTTTTACGGTAGAATCAATGTCATCCATACTTTGCACAGAAGTTTGAATTAATTTGTCTTAGCTTAATAATAATTTCCCACAATAATTGAGGCTTGATTTAAAAAAAGATTCTTCATTAATTTATATGAAATACTACAAATCTCCGTCACGCGGAAAATGGGATTGTTCACAGCCCTTCCAGCTTCTCACACACATTTTGCTTACGCATATGGCCTACGTCACAGCTCACCAAAACTAGTTACAAAAAATTAATTTAGTGAACACGTTTTTGCACTAAAAGTCGTAGAAAAAATGTGTTCAATAAAGATAGATCTAATCTGGGGGCTCTGGTGGCCTAGAGGTTAAGGTGTTGGCCTCTCATTCAAAGGTCCCGGGTTCGAATCCGGGTAGCGACCAAAAAAAATTTTCTT
>NW_004797575.1:393863-394879 GCF_000002075.1 Aplysia californica | reverse complement strand
GCGCTGGTGTGAGGAGAAAGACGGCAGTAGTGATGGTCTGCCGTCAGCAACAGGGAGAGATCAATGCGAGTGAGATGATGAAGGATTGAGTTTGTGATTTGTACCGGAAACGCTTCCTGCAGCCTGCCAGCAAACACGTTTCGGCACTTCCACGACACGACCCCGTCTCTCCGGGAGATGTCACTTGGTGGCGGCTTGAAAACATTGTTTTATATGCATCATGACGCGGTGGAATCAGGCGCTCGTCAATTTTGCGCATCTGGATTTGTTGGTACTAACCTAAAGCTTTTTCACTTGACTATGTTTCTATGAACATTATACACATCTATCTTAAATAGAAGTTGAGATATTTGCGATTGAATGGGGATGGGAATGCCTGGTTTTAGAGGTAAAAATTAACGAGAAAATGGCCGTCAAAGTTTGTTGATTTCCAAAGCTTGAGAATACTTGGAAACTGAAGATTTACATTTGTTTAGTATTTAATAAATATTTTTCAGAAAGATCCACTTAGAACTACCTTTTTAAATGAACATACAATTTATTGTTGAGCTCTAGCTCCCCCCCCAAAAAAAACACACAAAAAAACAACAAAAATAAGAATTGTCCAACTGGCGAAGAAATTCAGATATCTTCGATTTCATTATTTTGACGAGCGCCTGATTTCACCATGCTCCTTCACATATTAGTTCCTCCATACCCTCTTGTATCTGTGGGTGGTTGGAGGGGGGTGTCGGTGTTGGGCTTCGAAGCTTTCAGAGCGTTCTGTTAGTTATTGTTTATCGTTTTGGGCTCCCTGTGTATGCTACCTTTATTTGTTGGAGGGTGTGAGTTGGATTGGATTCATACCGTTTCTGTTTTTGTAGTTTTTCTCTCCCTATCCCCCCTCTCTCTCTGTCTTTCTCTCTCTCTCTCTCTCCCCTCTCTCTCTCTCTGCGTTTATCTCCACCTCTTTTTCTTCCCCCTCTCTCCCTTCTCTCTCTCTCTCTCTCTCTCTCTCTCTCTCTCTCTCTCTCTCT
>NW_004797575.1:391198-392415 GCF_000002075.1 Aplysia californica | reverse complement strand
GACAAACAACAACTACCCCAAAACTAAACAAATACATGCACAGACCAAAACAAAACAACAAAATATAAACATCTCACGAACTTACACACCCCCACCCCCTTCCATTTTTTTTCTCTCCAAAAAAAGTACAACCTAAAAATACAAGTGCCTTTCACATCACGCTCGATAACCGCACTAAAATAAATGAATACAGCGAACGTTCTCAACAAACGGACATAATCGTTTCACAAGATCCATGATCATTACATGAAGGCCAAGCTAATTCAAGAAAACATCTCCTAAAGGCTTTGTGGTTAATATTAACCATTTATTCCTCGAAATAGTTCAACTCAAGCAACGACCAGTTTTTTAAAGAACGACACCATCGTTGTATAATTTTTCAAGAACCGCAAGTACTTTGAAAATTAGCGTAATTGAAAGCCTGCTATGAATAGACAGAGGAAGAGATCCCTTTTTGCTCTTTTCGATAACAGCAGTAATTACAAACCTAACTTCTGAAATTGTTTCGTCGAAGAAGGTTTTTGGTAAACGATTTGTTGTAACTCCCACGTTAGTAGTGGAAAGTGGAAAGTGGGAAGTGGGAAGTGGAAAGTGGAAAGTGGAAAGTGGAAAACTTTTTTAGAGAATTTAGATCGCAAGGTTAAGATTATTCTGTTTTAGTTAGTATACATAGGATTCAAGAAGTCCCATACTGAGTGCGCGTGAGTGGGTTTTTATGTTGTTGTTGTTGTTGTTGTTGTTGTTGTTGTTGTTGTTGTTGTTGTTGTTGTTGTTGTTGTTGTTGTTGTTATTGTTTGTTATATAATTTGTTTGTTTGCTCGCGTCTATGTTCGGGGGAACTGCTGTTTTTTCTTTCCACATCCTCCCTACCGTCATTTTTCTTCTACTTCTTTTATATATTTGTATCTCTCTTGTGAACTGCTATTTCCGGGATGCCTTGATAGTTGAAGCAGACTTAGTACTGTTGAGGCTAGAGAGGTGAGCAGAGGATGCCTGATTCCCCGTTTGGACTTCTCTGTTGACATCCACCCCTTGGCGCTCATATTATGACCTTATGCAGTTGCGAGCGCCGTAAAATCTTACTAAAACTAAACTATGTTCAAGTGTTCATTTGTGAGTGGTGATGATGTTAATTATCAAGGGAAAATGGTTGGAGGAAAAACGGAAAAAGGATGCTGATATACGCCTTGACTTTTCTCAGACAATCTGCATGATTC
>NW_004797575.1:386383-387414 GCF_000002075.1 Aplysia californica | reverse complement strand
TGTCTCTCCCCCCCCCCTCTTGTCAGTGCGAAGTGCTCTGAGCTGAACATTGAAGACTAAACACAGACTGGACTTGAAGCCTAGAAACTTAGGTTGTGAACAAAAAAGGAAAACAGAAGCCTACGTCCTGTGGATTGTTTTCATTGTCACTTTCATATTACTCTTGCTTTATTCCTTTATCATTATCTGTGATTTCCGTTTCTTGTTTCTGATATCTAATGGTGCAATTTTCCGACGACGTGCTATAATAAAGATAAATCTTTTAAATAAATAACACTCATTGAGTAGATTCGCCTCATATTCGTAAGCGAAGCATGGGAAGAATATATTATATTGTAAAATATTAGAAGTATCACATTTAAAAAATAAAAATGAATGATTATTGCTTATCTGTAACGCTTTCTTGCTGCTTAATTTAATGTAATGGCCCGTGTTCAATTCAACAGTCACCCATAATATAAAAAATTTGCTTGACATTTTTAATTTAGAAAAAAAAGAGCTGGCTTAGATAACGTTTTTCCATCCCACTCTACCTTTTTATTAAACGTTTTCTTTACGGTGTTCATTTCTCCTGCTATCTGATAGGGCGGACAATTCCAGTGATCAAGAGATGTTCGGGATGCAGATCGTGTTATGACCCTGGCATAAGCTAGGTCATGGTGCCCATGAAAGAACTTCAAATTGAAAGAAAATCTAAAGAAGAAACGAAACGAAACAAAACATAAAACAACAACAACAAACTCCCCCCCCAAAAACAACAACAACAGACCCCCCATTCCCCCCCCCCTCTAGAAAAAATCCCAAACACCCCACCCCCCAACCCCCCTAAAAAAAAAACAACAACCAAAAAACAAAACTAAACTTTAAAAAATCGCCTGCATAATTTAGCTCGAACGTTTCATTAATGCGTTCTAAGATAGAGAGATTAAAAGATATACGCAGGGCCAAGTGAACGATAAACAGAACGAAGACAGAATCAGAACTTCCTCATTACATTTTCTTCTCCCCCCCTCCTACACCCTCCCCCCCTC
>NW_004797575.1:382995-384102 GCF_000002075.1 Aplysia californica | reverse complement strand
CGCCCACAACACAGATATACTCTCTCGCTCTCTCCTTCCCCCCCTCTCTCTCTCTTTCTGCCCCATCTCTTTCTCTTTTTTTCACACTCACACCCTCTCGTCCCCCTCATATTTCTCTTTCACACGACATGGGGTGATGAGGTGAGGGTCAGAATAACCAAAGGGAGAACGCCTTGTATGAATATTTCAAAACTGAGGTTCATATCAGTCCACAAACAAAATTGAATATTCCCCCTCCCACAAATATTATCGCTACACGATCCAGACCAACAGCTCCAAACATTCTTTATTAGACAAGCATGAAAGGTGTCAGTGGCCTAGCGGTTAGGAGCTGGGTTCACAACCTAAAACGTATGCCCATTGGGGATGGGATCGGGTCGGTCGGGTCGGGTGGTGAGCGATCGCCCCACTCGTCGCCTGAAAACAAACGCGTTTGTTTTTGAGTCAACTTGTCGGACGCGATCGGTTGTTGCCTCGATAGCCGCTTTGCGCCCTCAATTTGGCTAGCAAACCGCCCCGACCAGACCCGATTCCCCAATGGCCATCCCGTATCAAGGTCGTGAGTTCGAACCCCATTAGGGGACCCGACGTTGTGTTCCTTAGGAACGCTTCACACGAATTTACCCCACTTCATCTAAGTGGGAATGAGTTCCCTGCTATAGACGGCGAAAGATCTAGCTAGTTTGTTATATTGTTTGAGCGCTTAATCGGTTGCTTGTATTGTATGCTTTCCGCGGCGCTGAGAATGAGTCTGTCTGTCTCTCTGCTTGCCTGTCTGTAGGTCTGTACGTACTTTTCTCCGTGTCTGTCTATCTCTCTATCTACCTGTCTCTCTATCTGTATTTATGTATGTGTGTCTGCCTGTCTGGCTTTCTCTCTCTCTGCCTGTGTGTCTGCCTGTCTGGCTTTCTCTCTCTCTGCCTGTGTGTCTGCCTGTCTGGCTTTCTCTCTCTCTGCCTGTGTGTCTGCCTGTCTATCTGGCTGGCTATATGTCTGTTTGTCTGTCTGTTTGCCTGTCCGCCTGTCTGTCTGTCTGTCTGTCTGTCCGCCTCTCTGTCTGTCTGTCTGTCTGTCTGTCTGTCTGTCTGTCTGTCTGTCTGTCTGTCT
>NW_004797575.1:381323-382340 GCF_000002075.1 Aplysia californica | reverse complement strand
CCTACAACATCCCCCCCCCAAACCACCCACCCCAGACACCATCAACTTTTACCCTCCGCTATGCATTCTTCCCAAACAAAGCATTAGTTCTCCCCTCACACTCACAGATTCCCCCCTCCCCCCTCCTCCCTCCCCTCACACACTCACAGACAATCCCAGGACGGCTGAACCCTAATCAATCTGGCAGCCCAAGCGGAACTCACACACAAAAATCCGGGCCCCGCAAGGAATGCCAAACTGCAGGGCGTGAGGCATATCGAACGGACGAGACGACGGGCCTTTCACAAAGAGGGACACTACTCTGCGTAAAGTAGGGTTCACAACTGTTCGATTCGTCGAGTCTTTTGTTTTGCTTAAAAAAAAAAATGTAAGTGTTTTACGGCGCTCGCAACTGCATAAGGTCATATGAGCGCGTGGGACACATTAAACCTTTTCAGCTAGTAGGAAATTTTAAATTTTGCCTGGGTGACAGCTGAAGCCTACTCTTATCGATTTTGGACAGTCAAGGGATCTTTAATGTGCGCAACTTGCACACGGGATCTAGGAGAAGGCTAGGTGTAGATCTTTCCATTCATAAGATCAGGGGTGTGGCTGAAAGACAACAGGAAGAAGGAGCCAAGGAGTTGCAGAAGAAAGGCTGCAGAAAGAGTCAGGAGCCCAGAGGAGGAGGCAAAGGAGGTGAGGGGGTGGGGGAAGAAAGTGGGACGAAAGCAGACGTCAGAACATTGTTGGAGAGCAGGAAAGGGGGGAAAGAAGACATTTAGAGAGAAGAAAAATTTCCTTCGCTTTTCAGATTCGAATCTGGGACATATTGAATGAGAGGCGAACACTTTGACCTCAAGGCCAAGAGATCGGGTAGACAAAATCGGAGTCAGGTTTACACTCGGACTGGCTAGTAGTATCGTGCATGCTCGTATACATTTGAGTCTTTCTGTCTGTGTTTCTACCGGTCTGTCTGTCTGTTTCTTACTTTCTCTCTCTCTATTAATAAGTTACGGTTAGTATGTGGGTGCGTGT
>NW_004797575.1:378654-379831 GCF_000002075.1 Aplysia californica | reverse complement strand
CCCCACTCACCAACCAAATCAGACCAGCCATAATCACCCTCCCTCCCAAACCAGATCACCCCAACTTTGATCACCCCACACCCTAGCCCCCTTCCAAAGTGAAATAGAAACAAAAAGAAAACAAAAGAGCAACAGGGAACCTTCATAACTTCTGCAACCATCCATCCAAACTTCATCTTTGCACCAGGCTCAACTCCTCCCCAGTCTCTCTCACTCCTTCTCTCTTTCTCTCACAGTCTCTCTCTCTCTCTCTCTCTCTCTCTCTCTCTCTCTCTCTCTCTCCCCCTCTCTTTATTTTAAGCTGATAGAAATGGCCTGGTTTTCTATCTCTCTTTCTCCCCCCCCCCCACACACACACCTTTCAATTCATTTCACAATTCAAAATCTCCTTAAAACCAATGCAACACGAGTTATTATTATGTTTTTTTCTCATTTCATTACAAGATGCATCACTTTCATTTCGGGCATTTCCTTTTGTTTTTTCTGTAATTTCTATACGCCCCACCTCCATCTCTTTGTCTTTTTCTGAAGAAAACAATACCATTAAAAAGAAAAAAAATCACACACACAAAAAACCCCTCAGAAACTAAAAGACCTTTCTCTAACGATTCGGCCCCCGTCTCTTAGCACAGCTCTTTGAGTGCGGCTCTCTAACTATTCAGACTTCATACAATACTACTCCAATCACTCTTGCGTTCCTCCTTTTTCTTACTCGCTTCTGTCCATTTCTACATTTCCGTTGTCTTTGTTCTCGTCTTGATCACTTCCCCTCTGTCTTTCTCTCTATCCTTTTCTCTCCTTCTCTTTCCTCCCCTGCTGTCTTTGTGTGGGGGACAATCTGGCCTGTTCCGTGACGTGCACTTCACGTCAGTAATGCATCTTTCTTGACCGCCCTGATCCCAGGAACATCGATATCAAGTGTTGGGGACCTGGCGAGAACGACAAGAACAAGAATTAGATCCTCAAGCCCCTGCTCCCTAAAAAACCACAACGAAACAACTAAAACAACAAAGCAAACAAAAACAAAACAAAAAACCCCAACCCAAGCCAAAACAAAACAAAAGCAAAAATAAGAACAACAACGGCAACTAAAACAAAGACACCAACAACAACAACAGCAACAACAACAGCAACAACAACAGCAACAACAACAGCAACAACAACAGCAACAACAACA
>NW_004797575.1:375715-377372 GCF_000002075.1 Aplysia californica | reverse complement strand
TACGCCTCCTCCTCTCTCGTATAAACCTCTTTCTGGTTTTTCTTACCTCTGTATCCCCCCTCTCTCTACGCCAGTCTTTGCAGCTTTAAATCTTTGGGTCTTTCAGCTTTTACCCGTCTCCTCTCTCTCTCTCTCTCTCTCTCTCTCTCTCTCTCTCTCTCTTTCTCTCTCTCTCACTCTCTCTCTCCCCCACATCCCCTTCTCCTTCTCTCCCACCCTCTCTCTCTCTCTCTCTCTCTCTCTCTCTCTCTCTTTTTCTCCACGTGATCCCCCTCTCTCTTTCCACCCACCCCTCTCTCTCCCTCCACACCCCCCTTCTCTCTCTCTCCCTCCACACCCTCCTTCTCTCTCTCCACACACCCCTCTCTCTCTCTCCTGTCATCACACTATGATCACACCACGGTCCTCTGCGTTAAATGAAAAGAAAACAAAGTCATAAAATCTGGCACCGCCTCGACTGGCCGTGCGGCACAAAGGAACGACAACCGATGCACTTTCCTATCGATTTCCCCGCTTGTAGTTATTCCCCTTCCACTGAAAGTGAATGCCTCCACTCGGGAGGACAAAATGGTGGCTGCGTCCACTTCCCACATGCCAGGGAGATACAACGGCCCCTCGTCCTTCCTGATAAAATATTAATCTGTCTCTTTGCCCACTGATGATATCTTTATTGCTTCTTATTTCGTGGCCATTTGTCCGTGAGTGTGGCTACGCATCGATCGAATAGTAATCGGAAGTAATATAGTGAACTTCTTATTTCGCGTTTATGACCAACAGGGTTGTCGGGCCCTGTTGTTGTACCCGCCGCTCTATCTCTCCTCAACTTCTCGTAGTTAACTCGGAAATAATTGGGGTGGGACGGGATTGGGGTAAAGCAGGCGGGTAGGGATTAAAGAAGAATAACCAAACACTAAACCAAATAGACCTAAACATTGATATTCATATTGTTATCTTCTTCTTCTTGCTTCTTCAGTGTGTTGAAATATCATTTGAATTTATTCTTTTCATAGTCCATAGTCATTATTGTCTGATACAATACACCCCCAACTCCCCCCTCCCAAAAAACCCCAACCCAAAACAAATAACAAAAAAACAACAAAAAAAACAAAAAAAAAACAGGAACAATAAATAGCAAGAAACACTAAAAGAATCGTAACCCCCACATTTCACCAAAAAATGGTAAATACGATAGAAAAAGAGAACAAAAGACGCAGACAGGAAAGATCACGGAAGAGCGGCCACAAAGTACTCTCGACTCTTCTCCAGAAAGGAAGCTTGTTGGTACATTCGCGAGCTGAGTATGATCAGAGAGTTTACAGTAATACTGTAAACCCTCTCTGGTACGATCTTGCACCAATTCCAATTTCTGGCTCTCGGGAGTTTATGCCACAGACCTGCCAGGATGTGAACGATCTGTAATCAAAACTATAAAAAAGACAATTGAGATTTTTAGCCGCATAAATACAGAAAGTAGATTAGAGACTGCTGCTGTGTGGACAGATAGAGGGGAAGAAGAGCAGAAGAAGACAAAGAACAACTTCAAGGCTGAGGTAGGAACGTTTTCTTTCATAACCCAGGGTACAATACCGTAACATCAATATTCACATTATTTCAATCTCAGAAGAAAGTTTCCGTTTTTTTCTTACTGTTAAAAAAA
>NW_004797575.1:368282-372918 GCF_000002075.1 Aplysia californica | reverse complement strand
TTCGCTCAACAACAACAACAACAACAACAACAACAACAACAACAACAACAACAACAACAACAACAACAACAACAACAACAGCAACAACAACAACAACAACATTGAAGGTGGTGAAGTTGATCCGATATTGTTTTATTTTCTGTTTTTTTAAATAACCAGCGAGAGGGGTCGAATTGGAATGCGCACACGTTGCAAACCTACTTTTCTTTTTAGAATCAAAACATTTTTTCCCCAAATCCTTATAATTTGTGCATTCTAAAGGAAAAAAAAAATAGGACTTGATTTAATGATGATAATTTGGTTATTCTTGTTCAGTACCTAATGATAAATCCCGTAGTGGATTAAGATAAGAAAATACCATAGATGTATAGTATGCTACGATAGAATAGAAATCAAAATACTTTGTTTTTGGTTTTTTTTCCAAGTTGAACTGTTGCCCGAGTAGTTTCATCAATCCAGATTTGGTCTGGAACCAAATACCTTGTTCATTCCTTCATCATCTGAGTCATTTCCAACCCGTGACCGATCCCCTCATACGCGAGAAGGCTGGATAATGCGAAGTGCCCCATTTTTCTGTCAACGTGAGCGAAAGTTTTGGGGAAAATGACCGTGGTTTCGTCTTGATAAAGACGGAGATTAGAAGAGGGGGACACATGTGTGATGGCGGAGGGATAATTGCGGACTGCGTTCTATTGTCAAAGGGAGGCCAGCTGAGACCTAGAGTTATCCCCCGCGCTTAATCGTCTCCCTTGGATGTTGTAATGGCCGTTTTGTTTAGGCTAAATTAGCTAACGAGTTGAACACGATGAGAAGTGGAGCGAGAAGGTCAGTGTCGTGGGGTGTAATGTGGTTGTAATCAGAAGCAACGAGACGATCTCAGAAGACAACACACCTGGCCCTTGTCTGAAAATTGAAACCTGCCGTGACGTCTTCCGGTACAAGAAAACAGAAACAGTAAAAAAAAAAAAATAATTTTCTTTTTTAAAAGAACGAAATAAGTAATAAGAGACGTATCTAGGTTACGTGAGTCAGTGCACATGTCCTGGTCTCTCTGTGTGAAAGAAGATGTAAGTGAACCAAGGATTGTTGTTTTTTGTAAGTGTTTTACGGCGCACACCGCTGCATGCGGTCATAAGAGCGCGGGGGACACCCCAAACATTTTCAGTTGATAGGAAATTTCAAATTTTGCCCGAGTGCCGGCCAAAGCCTACTCTTATCAATTTTGGACCACCAAGAGATCTTAAACGTGCGCAACTTGCACACGGAACCTGTGAGATTTTTTGCCCTTGTCCAAGAAGGCTAGGTGCATATCTTTTCTACCAGAGGATCAGGGCTGTGGCTGAAAGACAGCAGTAAGAAGGCGCCAAGGAGAAGCAGTAGAAAGGCTGCAGAAGGTCAGTGTCGTGGGGTGTAATGTGGTTGTAATCAGAAGCAACGAGACGATCTCAGAAGACAACACACCTGGCCCTCGTCTGAAAATTGAAACCTGCCGTGACGTCTTCCGGTACAAGAAAGCAAAAAAAAAGTAAAAATGAATACTTTTCTTCTTTAGAAGAAACTTATTTACTTACTTTGTTGGAAAATAGGCATCATTGCAGGCGGCACAATGCCATAGCTGCTCCTCCCTCCTCTCCAGGAAAGGGTCTGCCAGCTGATCGTACCAGTTAAAAGAAAGAAATAAGTAATGAGAGACGTATGTAGGTTGCCTGAGTCAGTGCACATGTCCTGGTCGCTCTGTGTGAAATAAGATGTAGATCTAAGTGACCTCAGGGGGCACCTTCTCTTCTAAAAACAGTTTAAACAGTCAACATTTCAAACAAAAAGGGTGCCATCACCATCTCCGTCAGGTTAAAAAAAAAAGAAAATAATTTTTAAAAACCTCTAAGAACAAAAAAACAAAAACAAAAAACAACCAACAATAAAAACAAACAAACAAGCATTATGAACCCATTTCTTTTAAAATAAAAAGAACCACTCAAATAAACCTCGAACACAACCCCGCCCCCAACCCCGCCCACCTCTCTCCCTAAACAAGAAACGAAAGACACCAGTGAAATAAGACAACATGAAATCTAAAGAAGGCCCTTGAGGCACTTAAATGACTCTTTTTACGAAAGCCTTGAGGGACAAGGAGAAAGTAAAACACTGTCATTTTTTGGGTTAAAGGATCGACATTTCAAGTTTAATTACAATGGCCTCAGTTTGCTAACTTCGGCTGTTTCAGACATCTTAGACCTGATTCCGCCGAGGTGTAACTTAACATTTCTGACTTTGAGAAATTTCTGACCCCCCCCCCACACACACACTTAGGGCAGAGCTACTGACTGAAGTTGTCTTTAGGCCATTCCCAAAGAGGGGACATTAACATGTTCTTATGCTCAGAATACATGTAATTGCAAATGGGCTTATTTATAAATGTCACGCTCATACTGTGCTGAAACAACATAGGGGGAACTGCTGCTTTTTCTTTCCTCATCCTTAGTATCGTCATTTTCCTCTACTTCTTTTGTATGTTTGCCACTCTCTTGTGAACTGTTATTTCCGGGGTGCCTTGATAGTCGAAACAGACTTTCTGCTGTTGAGGCTAGAGAGGTGAGCAGAGTAAGCCTGATTCCCCGTTTGGACGTCTCTGTTGACATCCACCCCTTGGCTCCCATATGACCTTATTCAGTTGCAATAGCCGTAAAACCTTACTAAAACTATTAAAAAAGTTTCAGAGTACTAGATCTACGACATTATAATGAAACGACGTTGTATAAAATGGGCATCTCTATTTAAATTAACAAATTATAATCTTTTAATGTGTAACACAATGCAAATTCTCGAGCAGCAAAGACGTTCATTGTGGTGCAAAGTCCACCTTTAATATAAATGGAACCAATATGTCACAGTTGGATTACTAAAACTCAGAATATTCAGCAAATGTTTTTTTAACTCCCAAGAAAATATTATTTTCTATGGGGTGCAGTCAGAATCTCCCTGGACAACGATGTGGTCGACACTGTTTCGAACCTAGCTGAGTTGACAGAGGAAGTACCAAAATGAACGAAACAGGCACACACACGAACAATGGTATAGTAAATTGATATCTCATGCTTACGTCTTAATCATTATATTAATTAATAACGATATTTTGTAAGCAGAAACTAAATTCACAGTCTGATCTGTTTGAGAAAACTAGCGAGCAAGAAGACAAAGATACGACTGTGGTAAATATATCAGTTTAGAAGCATTCCCAGCCTGTTTATAAATTGGAACTCAAAATGTCAAACAACCAACATCGCGAATTCAGCGCCATAAAGGTGTATCTCATTTCGATAAAGTGTTGAGATAGAAGCCTCTTGTTCTCAGGTCAAATGGTGTCTAGATATCTGGAAGGAGAAGGGCCTGGGGGCTTCCTCTAGGCTTCTCTGCTTCCACTCAGTGAAGTCTGTAGTTAATGGGAGGTCACGTGACGGAAAACTCGGGGGCAACTCTCCAAATTTGTGTCACGACACGGTGGAATAAGGCGCTCGTCAATTCTTGGGCATAAGGGGTAATTGGTATCATTATTATGCTTGTACATTTGCCTTCCTTTTGATGAAAAACTACCCATCTATCTTGAATAGAAGTCGATGTATTAACGAATGAAGGAGGGGGTGGGTGGGTGGGTTGCCTTTTTTTAGAGATGATATCAGCGAGAAAATGGCTGCCAGAATTTGGTGTCTTCCATAGCTTGAGAGTTCTTGGAAACTGAAAATGTACATTTTTGTGCTTTTAATCAGCGTTTTTCAGTAAAATCCAGAAAGAACAAATGTGTTATTAAATAAGCATAACAAGTGTTGAAACAAATTATTAAAAAATCGATAAAAATGGCTAAATCAGCAGAAAAATGCCGGTATCTTGGATTTCAATAATTATTTTGACGAGCGCCTGATTTCACCACAATGCCTTACAAATGTTAAAGACTCAGGGAGGTGAAAATTGGCGCGTTCTCGCCCCCGCGGCAGGGAGATGTGGGGATAGTCAACAACAACAACAGCCTGAGGCCGGCACCACTTTGGGACATGTTGAGGATGTCTTCGGGGCTGTTTAGCTTCTCTAATTATGCCTTAATAAGGCTAGTTCTGATTCGCCAGAAGGTGTAGAAAGATTGCCTTGGGGAAGTGTAAGGGGGGGTTGAGGTGATTAGGCTGATAATGCTATTAATATCATATCTACGTATGTTATTGTAAGACATCGACTACCCTAATTTTTTTCTTTGTTGTCTCCATTTTCTTAATACTTCCACTTCCCACTCCTCTCTCCCAATCTCTTCCTCTCTCTCTGTAACCCTCCTCCTCTCTATTTCTTACACGCTCAAACACACACATACAAACATACACACATACACACATACCCCCATATATACACACAGTTTTACACCCCCCTCTCTCTCTCTCTCGCTCTCTGTATCTCTCACTCACTCACTGAATCCCTCACTCATTCACTCACTCCCCCCTCCCTCCCTTCCCCACTCACTCACTCACATACTCCCTCACTCACAAACCAACACACACACACATACCCAAACAATTTACCCATTGTCCCTCTCTCTCTCTCTCTCTCTCTCTCTCTCTCTCTCTCTCTCTCTCTCTCTCTCTCTCTCTTTCTCACT
>NW_004797575.1:366122-367239 GCF_000002075.1 Aplysia californica | reverse complement strand
TGGGGTAATAATATAGTGTAAAGCGCATAGAGCCTGCTGTTGAGTGGGGATATGCGCTATACAAATGCTATCTATTATTATTATTATTATTATTAATTATAACACGCACAGCAGTACTTTCAACACCGTAAGGTTATTTAAGAAATGGAACTCATATACAAGGCTATCTCCGATCAGGCTAAGCAACGTGGAGTAAAAGGCATGAAAGCTTAAAAAATAATTCAAGTTCAAGATAGTGCCGTGAGGGATTGGAACCAGGATCTCCAGTATCAAAGTCCTGCATCATACCACTCGAACCAACGCTTAGTAGATGGTGGTTTCTGTGTGCACTAGTGTGTTTTTTTTCCTTTTTTCTTATCAAACATCTATCATCCTTATCTCTCTCCTCCTTTTTGTCTTTGTTACTCTCATGTAATACCTCTAATCTACGGCACTTATATTGCCTTATTGTTTTGCAAGTGCCGTAAAACTTTTACTAAAACAATAACTATTGGTATTCGGAAAGCTATCCCACCTTCGGACGCAGCCAATTTTATCATTCAGTTCGTCAACCTCATAAACTTCCCCAGTACCCCGCTCCTATATAGACTATTTGCATAAAATAAACACCGAGCAGGAGACTGAGTAGAAATGAATGGCCCATGAATAAAGATACAGCTTGATTAAATACAAAATGGATGTGCAGCCGATTCCTAGATTTTTGTTGACTGTAAACAACCGAGACTGGCGCTCATATGACCTTATGCAGTTGCGAGCGCCGTATAGCCTCTACTAAAATAAAACAACCGAGCGATGCTGGGTGCCAACAGAACTGACATACCGTATATTTAGACTTAAAATTAACGAAGCGCTCAGAAATATACAGTGGGTGGTTGGCGGGAGCTCTGGTGTGGTTTGCTCCTTCTTTCCTAACAAACATTTATCGTCCGGATCTCTCCTCCCTCTTTTTTGTATTTGTTACTCTCTAGTAACACCTCTAATCTTCGTCACTTATATGACCTTATTGTGTCCCAAGTGCCGTAAAACTCTTACTAAAACTAAGAAATAGCATCAGTCTCATAAGGTATGCTTTACTCGTACTTGGCACTTCTCGCGTGCGAAAGAGAGAGAAAGGGGG
>NW_004797575.1:361780-363561 GCF_000002075.1 Aplysia californica | reverse complement strand
GGGGAAGGGTTAGGGGTCAGATTTATGTTTTGCTGAGTTGCATTTTTTTCCTTACCCCATCCGAGTTCTGGATCAAATCTAAGTGCTGTCGGATGCACACTGTTTAAAAGCACGAGCAAATGCATACATGCACTAGAGCAAATAAATGTGTGATCAAACACCTACCCCCATAAACACAAACATACACACATATACACATACATACACACACAGAGGCACACACACACACATACACGTACACTCTAGTTCACTGCACCCTCTTTACCGTAACTTGAACAGCTCTTATAACCTTCTGCTGCCTTTCATCGGAATATCCTGGAAAAACCTTTCAGTCTTCTTCTCTTGTTCCTCAAATACATGCCTATAGATCACTGCACCCATTTCAACTCTTACTTGCATCGCTCACATATAATGACCTTCTGCTGCCTTTCCTCGGAATATACTCGAATAAAATAATCATTCTGTCCTTTTCTCCAATAACTCAACAATAGTTCACTGCACCCCTTCTACCTTTACTCGAATAACTCAAGAAACCGTCTGCAACCTTTCCTCGGAATATCCTCGAATAAATCATTTTGTCCTCTTCTATTATTACTAAAATACGCTTCAATGGTTAATGTTTCACTGTATCACCCCCCCCCCCCCGTTTCCACCTCAACTCGAATAACTTATATAACCGTCTGCTGCCTTTCCTCGGAATATATTAGAATAAATCATTCTGCCCTCTTCTCCTATTATTCAGCAATATTTCACTGCATCCCCTTTACCTTAACTCGAATAGCTTATAAAACCTTCCTCAACCTTTCCTTGGAATATCCTCGAATAAATCTTTTCGTCTTCTTCTCAAATACATCCCAATAGATGACTACCTTGACTCGAATAGCTCGTCATATTGTAACCCTCTGCAACCTTTCCTCGGAATATCTTCGAATAAATCATTCTGTCTTCTTCTCTTGTTCCTCAAATACATGCCAGCAATAAATAACTGCACCCCTTTACCGTAACTCGAATAGCTCACATAACCTTCTGCCTCCTTACCTCGAATAATATATCGGGACATTGTAACTTTGACCCTTCTCGATAGACTCCCAGCCCAGACAAGGGGAAAGCAAAAGGGGGAAATACAAAAAGAGCAAGTCAACAAAGCGCCATGTCAGGCTATATCACGCTTCTCATCTTTTTTTCCGGGAATTTCCGGCCCGAGCGGAAAGTGTGCACTGTCTGCGTCCTTTGATTACTGAAATCAATTTCTCATCTATCCGGTCACATGATGATAAATGACCAATCGGTGAAGGGCCGTCTGCCTTTGATGGGCCAGCTTGCTATCGACGCAAACATTTCGGAAGGGGCTAATTGATTTTGCCAGTTTATGTTTAATCTCGATGTGCTTTTACGACTGAATGTTCTGCCAAATGTGGGAGGTCCTGCTTTATTTCAAGCCACCATACCAGATTGGATAGGAATTGCGTCACTTCCGTTTTGGCTTCCTTGATCTGTCAGTGCTAGAGTTGCTATCTCAAATCGGCCAAAGTTTTTTTTGTTTTAAAAAAATACCGGCAGATGTTATTTCTGTTAATTTCACGATTATTTTTAGAGCGTCGATTCAAATTAACGTTATCTTAACAAACTGATGAGATTCTTCTTGTCTGGGAATTGAGCTATGAATACCGTCGATGAACGAGTCTTTTATTTGCCTTGATTGTTTGTTAGACTGTCCATTACTTCACAGCGAGTCAGAGAGAGAGAGAGAGAGAGAGAGAGAGAGAGAGAGAGAGAGAGAG
>NW_004797575.1:358808-360924 GCF_000002075.1 Aplysia californica | reverse complement strand
ATTATTGTTATTATTATTAAGTACTTTTCAAGTAAAAGGAACTTGGAAATACTTTTCCAAACCCAGAACTGTAGGCCCAATTCAAGACGTTTTTTCTAGGTGTTTTACAGCTCGACTCAATCATTACTATACTCTTCCGTCAAGCAACTAAGAGAAAAATCATATGTGAGGCAGCGTGGTGGAATCAGGCGCTCGTCAATTTTTGGGCATATTGGATTATTGGTATTATCTTAAAACGTGTTTACTTGTCTTGCTTTGGATGAAAAAAAATCCATATATCTTGAATAGAAGTCGAAATATTTGCGATTTAAGGAGGTGAGGGTCACCTGTTTTCAGAGGTAAAATTATTGAGAAAATGGCCGCCAAAGATTAGTTATTTCCTTAGCTTAAGAGTCCGTGGTAACTGAAAATTTACGTTTTTGGTACCTTTAATCAACGTTTTTCAGAAAAATCAACACAGAAATTAGTTTTTTAATGGGCACGAAAGGTGTTGGGTCAAAAAACTAAAATTTGATAAAAATTCACAAACCTGCGGAAAAATGCAAGTTTCTTCACTTTGATTATTTTGACGAGAGCCTGATTCCACCACGATGTTTCACATATTATTCGAAACCTTCAATTTCAAGGTTTGGAACTTTTGCAATCAAGACAAACCACCCTCAAAAACCTTGTCTTTATTTATCTCGCTTGAGACAACAGACATACAGAGAGAGAGAGAGAGAGAGAGAGAGAGAGAGAGAGAGAGAGAGAGAGAGAGAGAGAGAGAGAGACAGACAGACAGAGACGGAGACAGAGAAAAAGACAGACAGACAGACAGAGACATACAGAGACAGAGACAGAGAAAAGGAGAAAGAGAAAGAGGGAGACGAAGCGACAAACAGAAAAAGAATAAAAACCTCACTCCGATAAGGTGCCTGCACTGCAGCTGTGAATCGAGACACGATGACAGGTACCATTGAGATAACACAGACTGATGAGATCATACCACAATATAACACCAACCAAAAGAAAAATCGAACACTTCTCATCAAAGGGAGACATATCGTCAAGCCTGAACAAAACTGAAAGCAAAGGCCCATCACTACAAGCTACGGATGAAAGAAGTTAACAATACCCTGGCTTAGATAACAAAAGAGTGCAGACTGACAGGCCATTTCTCTTTATCCTCGCCCAATGCCTTTTTCCTGCATCGATGATTTGTGGCGCGACGTGGTGGAATCAGGCGCTCGTCAATATTTTTACGGGATATTGGATTATTGGTGACATCTTAAATTTAGGCCTGTTTATTTGCCTTGCTTTTGGTGAAAATAAAATCCATATATGTTGAATAGAAGTCGAAATATTTGCGATTTAAGGAGGTCAGGGTTGCTTCGTATCAGAAGTGAAATTTATCTGAAAATGGCTGCCAAATTTTGATAATTTCCATAGCTTAAGAGTCCTTGGAAACTGAAAAATTTACATTTTGTGTGCCAAAAATTATTGTTTTTTTAAAGTAAAATCCACTCTGAAATGTGTTTTTAATTGTATATAAAAGGTGTTGAGCCCCCCCCCCTCCCCCCAACAAAAAACCCCAAAAACAACAACAACCAAAACACACACACACACACACACACACACACACACACACACACACACACACAAATTAAAATTGGAAAAAAGGTTCCCCAACGGTTTAGAAAAGTGTCAATTTGTTTGGTTTCATTATTTTGACGAGCGCCTGATTTCCCCACGATGTTTCACATTTGCTTTGAGTTCGCGCGTTCATTACGTTGATTGTACCGAGTGACGTTCCCATAAACAAGTTTTCATATTTCGAATTGACGTGATAAAACCTCGCTGTTGTGAAGAATGCACTTTTGTTCGCTATTTGTTTTATTTTGTGTTATTGGTTTATTCATTATTGTTGTGGGAGTCCGTGATGTGAACATAAACTTGTGCTTAAGAGTCTGTTGTTTCTCCTACTCTCCCTTTCTGTCAGTGTGTGTGTGTCTGTGTGTGTGTGTGTGTGTGTGTGTGTATGTGTGTGTGTGTGTGTGTGTGTGTGTGTGTATGTATGTATGTATATATATATATATGTATGTATGTATGTATATATGTATGTGTGTGTTTTGTATAT
>NW_004797575.1:355994-357536 GCF_000002075.1 Aplysia californica | reverse complement strand
TGAGAGAGAGAGGGGGGAGGAGAACAGACAGACAGACATACAGACAGACAGACAGATAGACAAACAGACAAACTGAAAGTCAGAAAGACAGACAGAGAGACAGAGATACAGACAGACAGACAGACAGACAGACAGACAGACAGACAGGCGGTGAGAGAGAGAGAGAGAGAGAGACAAAGAGACAGAGAGAGATAAATATTCAGACAGACCGACCGACCGACCGACAGACAGACAGACAGACAGACAGACAGACAGACAGACAGGCAGACAAACATGTAGACAGAGGGAGAGATAGAGAGACAAAGAGGGACAGAGAGACAGACAGAGGCTGAGATAGAGAAACAGACAGGCAGATAGGCGGAAAGAGAGACAAAGAGAGACAGAGAGAAACAAAGAGGGACAGAGAGACAGAGAGACAGAGAGACAGAAAACTGTTGTCTTTCTCTATTGTTCTCTATTGTTCTCTATTGTTCTCTTTCTTGTGACACGGAACAACCTCAATGTCAAATATCGATACAATTATGACGTAGCATTGTGCAGTTTTTGCCACTTCCTGTAATTACGATAAAAATACGCTGCAAGTGATAAAAACCAGTGCAAATTATTCGCAATTTACATTCCCAGAGGGAAAATGTCAGAAATCATTCCAGCATTAACCGGTAACAATATGAGATTCCGAGAAAAAGTTAGGCCTTTAAGCAATTAGATCTGCTCAAGGCAAATAGAAATATTATGTCATCAGTTTTCTATTCTTCATCGATATTTACGAGCGATCGCCATTTTTACCCACCCCTCCTCCCATTCTTCTATGTCTTACTTCTTAACTCCAACCATGAATCCCCCTGCCCCCGTTCTATCTAATTGTTATCTTTCATTTTTCATATTCTCTTTTCTGGTTCTAATTGTTCTTTTTGTTCTTCTTTTTCTTGTTGTTCTCTTCCTTTTGTCCTTCTTCTTGTTCGTCTTGTTCTTCTCCCACTCGCGCTGTCTCTGTCTCTCCCTTTCTCATTCTCTCTACCTACTTGTCTCTCATTTAGAAGTATAAAATACGTTTAGATACTATAATTATTATTCTATTTCTTATTTAAAAGGACCGATTTATCTTTTGGGACCCGATATGTTCAATTTGAGAATATTTAGTGGCAACATAAGTGGTGTACCTGTTACTGGTACATTTCTCGCAATCAAAAATAAAGACCTGAGTTCAATTCCATCCAGGGGAGTTTTCAAAGATAGTATCTCCTTTTATCTGGCGCTGTTAAGGCTAGAGAGGTGAGCTGAGTAAGCCTGATTCCCCGTTTGGATTTCTCTGTTGACATCCACCCCTTGGAGCTCATATGACCTTATGCAGTTGCAAGCGCCGTAAAACCTCTACTAAAACAAACACATTGTTCCTACTGTCCTACTCAGCCCAGGTTGGCCTTGAATGACAAGGAATATTCAGCCCAAGATTCAGCCTGTTTCCAAAATAATCAAACGTGTGAGAACGTGAATGTTAAACGTATACAGTCAACAACCATGACTCTGGGATGGATCCTGAAG
>NW_004797575.1:352567-354562 GCF_000002075.1 Aplysia californica | reverse complement strand
CCCCTCTCTCTCTTGCTTTATCCACTTAACACAGCTCTATGATGGCCACAAGATTCCTCGTCCACAGCAGCAGAAAATTGTCCAGTTACAATAAGGGAATAAACGACTCTTGTCATCCCGTGCCCTACCAAGAGTGATGCCTTATTCCTCCTCGTCTGTTTGAGTGAAGAAAGCTCCAAGAAGAAATAACGGCCATTAGCCTAACTGTTTTTAAAGAAATAGAAAAAGCAAGACAGCTAACATTAACCTAAAATAGAGGGAAAGAAAGGGAGTAGAACCCCCCAACAGCACCATCTAACAACCAGCATTCTGTCCCACGTTCCAGGGTAACAGAAAAAGATACAATATAAGAGATACTATTGTCACATTGTGAGACTTTCAGGCAATTGCTCTTCGGCCGGTGAACAAAATCTGCGGTATGTGAAGCTCTCACAATGCTGCTGCTGCTGCTGTTGTTGTTGTTGTTGTTGTTGTTGTTGTGGTTGTGGTTGTGGTTGTTATCGATCCAGCAACAAATGGGCTATCGCCCTTCTGTCCAGTGCCATGTAGTGATAAGTGCAGGTTTGCTGCAGCTGCTGTAAAGTTCCATAGAGTGTGTTGTCAATGTTAGGTCTCAGAGGGAGAAGGGTAGCTCTGATGTAATTTAGGGCTGTGCAGTTGAACAGGTGGTGGTGATCCACAGTCTCTTGTTTACTCCACCCCCACCCCCCAGGTGATTGTATGGGTTTAAGACACCATCCAACACTTTTAGGTTATCTAAGAGGCTGGACCTCCGAATTTAACGTCCGTCACCAATAGAAAACGCCTTTCTTATTTTCGTTAAAGCACTTCGTTTATCACATAGATCTAGAAGAAGAAAAAAAACAATTACGAAAAAAAAAACAAATATCTGAAACAAAAATACAGAAGAAGCATTAAAAATTCCCCAAGACTTAGGACCTTTGTGGTGACGTCCTACACAAGCACTGAATGAAATGAGCACATCATGCTCCTACCGTTATTGCTGTAAAACTCACGTCCAATAAAAAGAAACACTGTGCGACCATTTGGGTCTCGACGCGGTGGAATCAGGCGCTCGTCAATATTTGGGTATTTGGAATGAAGTCAATAGTATCATCTTAAAGCCTGTTCACTTGTCTTGCTTTCGATAAAAATATATCAATTTATCTTGAATTTTTAAAATGTAAAGTGAGATATTTGCGATTGAAGGGGGTAGGAGTCGCCTGAAGTTTGAGATTAAATTAGCGATGAAATGGTTACCAAACTTTGATGACGTTTAAAGCTGTAGTGTCCTTGGAAACTGCAAATTCACATTTGTGTCCCTTAAATTTGTTCAACGTTTTACAGTAAAATCAAAACAGATTTATGTTTTCATACGGACATAAAAAGTGCCTAGCCCAAAACTAGAAATTCAATCAGAATTGCACAACGCAACAGGAGGAAAAATATCCTCGATTTTCTTCGATGTTAAAATTTCGACGAGCGCCTGATTTCCCCGTGATGCCACACGTCCAGGTATCTAAATTATTCACGGCTCAGTTCCCGCCGTCGCCCCGGTGTGTCCAGACACTCGGCAAAGTCATCGCCATGACGGAGCGTCGTGTCTTCAATACCCTGCTGCCTTATCGTTCATCGCGCACCCGCTGGGAACACGCAGAATACAGATGGGAGGAAACGGGTGTCTTACTTGCCAATATCGACGATGAAACGTTCATGTGGGATCTCTCTAACCTTGAAATTGTCTATATATTACAATGAAGATGGACGGAAAACACATCTCAATAATTAGGCAACCCCCACAATTTAGAACAAAACAAAACAATCCTCCACCCTATCCCAAACATAAGCAAAATCTAAAAAAGCCAGACAAAAAAACAACAACAACAAAAGGCAGTGACAGACAAACAAAACAGAGACAAACAGAGATTTACACCCGCGGAGGTCAGTCAAAATAACACAGAAGAATAATTATACAACCATTACACGAAAACCCGT
>NW_004797575.1:350434-351539 GCF_000002075.1 Aplysia californica | reverse complement strand
GGGGGCGAGAAAAGAAAATCGAAAAGAAAGAAGAAGAGAGAAAAAAATCATGAACAAGTCATCCTTGAAAACGTTCATTGAGACATCCCAAAGCCCGCTAGTTGTCTAATGCTGAGTGTCTGAACAATTGGTTGGTGAGAGCCACCTTAATTTTAATTCTCCATCTACCGCACCAAGACAGAATGATATAGAAAAATAATGACCATTATCTATGGTGTAGCTGTCAGGTGCTTCGCTGTTGCACGCAGGAGACCCGAGTTCGATTCCCGAGTGGGGAGAAAATTTGAAAGAGTACCTCGGTCTTTCTGCTGGGATGACGTATCCCTCTCTGCTCATCCCGGGTTGGCCCAGACTAGCAATGTCGGGAGCCTGCTTTCTTAACTAAATGATCTAACATTGTGTCAATGGGATTGTAAATAACATCTTCATTTAAAAAAAGAAAGCCCAGAAAGGTGGAAAGACTTACAATAAGGCCAAGAAGAGAGCCCAGGATAGGGAAAATTGGGAAGTGTTTGTCCGGGGCTTATACTCTGATGATGATGATGATGTTGTTGAACATGGTCTGATGATGATGACGATGATGATTGTCTACAAGCATACATTTTGTAAACTGGTTGGCCTTAACATCAAGAACCCTACAAGGACCCCCCCCCCCACTTTCCTGTCCAGCAGCACCCAACGAACCTCACAGAAGATAAAAGCAACCAAAACAAAATAGGTTCACCCCGCCCCCATAAGAAAACAACAAAAACAACTGCAACTACAACAACAACAACGAAAACTGCAACAACGAGCACGCTCTTCGGGGCTCCAAACATTTCGAACGGATAGACTACCACACACACACACACAACAACGAAAACAACAACAACGACAACAACAACACTACAACAAAAGTAAAAAAGAACAACAGGGGCAGATATTCTTCCATGGAAATCAGAGAGAGAGAGTGAGTGAGAGAGAGAGTGTGAGAGAGAGAGAGTGAGAGAGAGAGTGAGTGAGAGAGAGAGAGGGAAAGATAGGTAGATAGAGAGAGAGAGAAAGATAGGTAGATAGAGAGAGATAGATAGATAGATAGATAGATAGATAGATAGATAGATAGATA
>NW_004797575.1:347319-349285 GCF_000002075.1 Aplysia californica | reverse complement strand
GGATCATAAAAGATGTTAATGTAACCTGGCCAATTTCCCAGCTTTCGCGTCTTTCAATGGCTCTCTCTGGGAGAACTGAGCCGCACATCAAGACGGATTTTCCAAATTCGTTTCTCTAAAAATAATAATGAGGTGTGTAAGAGATGCGATTTTTCCCCGAGTCGATTAATGTTTAATGTATGTGCTCGGCCATCGTTCGGTGCTGAAGATCAGTATAAAACTATTGACTTTAGTGAGGTTTAATTAGTTCTCGTGTGTATGGATGTTATAATATGTTTTTTTCTAATAATAATTTCATTTATTGTATGGCGCATATCCACGCTCTCCAGCATACTCTGTGTGTTTTACAACTATCATTACTCCAGCTGACCCTAGAAATCTCAGAGACATTCTCAGCCTCCCAGGAAGCATAAAGTGGAAGCTGCGGATTACACAAGCGTAAACTCTAGCACAACTGACAAGATCTTTCGTTGTCTATAACCGAGTACCCATTCCCACCTAGGCGAAGTGATGAAAGCTTGTGTAAAGCTCTTTTTCCAGGGACACAACTTTGGGACCCTGATAGTATTTGAACCCACGACCTTACGGAGTCCGAGAAGCTAACCACTAGATTACCGACGCCACATAACTGAATGTAGTTTTGCACCGAGATCTTCGGTATCATATCTTGTGACATAGGACGTTCGACATCAGTCTCGCTAAAAGCGTGCTGGAATTCTTTTGAAAAAAGACAAAGGAACTTTTTCTTTTTCTAAAATGTTGCACCAAGAACGAAGCCAGCTTGAAGATATTGATCTTATTTAAAAAACGTTTATTATTCATGTTTCCCAGAAATGGTTACCATTTCGTTCCTCTTTCTTTATGATCTATTGCAAACTGGAGTCTTTCCACTCTTTGCACTTTTAAATGGACAGAGGTCAATAGATAGATAGATAGATAGATAGATAGATAGATAGATAGATAGATAGATAGATAGAAAGATAGATGGATAGATAATTAATAGATGTCGTCTGTCTCCATTTCCTGTTTCCTCCAGTTCCTCGTGCTGTTCTAACTTCCTCCGTTGTTATCGCAAGTTTTCCTGCTTCCCTTGGCGTGCCTTAAGCAGACCCATATTTCCTGTACATTAGACTTTTGTCTCTGCCCCTCCCCCCTCCCAACCCCTCCATCCCCTCCCCACCCATCCCCTCACTTCCTCTCCCAATATTTCCCCTCCAACCCCCACATCTCCCTACCTCTCCCCCTCAACCCCCTCTTCCACCCCCATCCCCACCCGGTTAGCCAATGCTAGCTGTAAGCTGTTTCAAAATTACTTAACCAGCTTTTCCACAATTCCCCCTTTTAGCTTTGCACTTTTTACACTGGCTGCATGCAATGCCAGCCAATACACAATAATAAGGAAAAAAGAAAGACAGACAGATAGACAGACAGACAGAGAACGAAAAAAGACTGAGACAAGCCCCCTCCCTCGCTCCCTCCCCCTCCCCCTCCCTCCTCCCCGCATCCATCGTTGTCGGTTTATTTCTTCTCAAAACATCAGGGGAAATTTTATAACAAAAATCATCAACTGGCAATCATGGCTCACAAGAAAACGCTGGCTGTTTCAAAATTATTTCTATTGATTTTTTTTCCAGCCCCCACTACCTTCCCCCATCTCCTCTTCTCTCCCCCCTCACCCCCAACCCCTCCCCTCTCCTCCCTCATCCAACAACCCCCTCCCTTTCTCACTTTCCAAAAGCTGTCAATATGTTTTGACTGCAGACATCTCGCCACTGATCTTCTGTAATGAGCCAGTGATGCAAGCCACAGAGCTGGGAGAAAGACAGAATACAAAACTTTAAGTGAAGAGGTTCTCTCGGAAGGCAAAAGCCGCCGTGTCATTTTATTATTATTATTAATATGATGATGATGATGATGATGATGATGATGATGATGATGATGATGATGATGATGATGATGATGATGA
>NW_004797575.1:342254-344597 GCF_000002075.1 Aplysia californica | reverse complement strand
AGACAGAGACAGAGACAGAGACAGAGACAGAGACAGAGACAGAGACAGAGACAGAGACAGAGACTGAGACAGACAGAGAGAGGGATGCCTTAAGAGAGAGCGTTCATTAGGAGATAATGCAATCCGCGCGCACCGGTGCAGTGAAGAAAAGTCTTCCTCTATGCGCATCGAATGCACTTGTTGCTCTCAAGGAAGACTATCAGGAGCACGATTTGATTGTCCTAGAAAAGGGGGCAGCGAAGGCTCAAATGTCTTGTAAGGACACAAGGCTATTGTTCAGGCTTTTCTTCAATCCCGAAGGAATCCCGAATGCCTAATGCGGTCTGCATGCAACCCTGTGTCAAACCCCCTTCTTTCTCCTCAACCACCCTCCTCCCCCCTCCCCCTTCCCCCTTTCCCTCTCTCCTCAACCACCCTCCTCCTCCCCTCTCCCTTCCCCCTTTCCCTCTCTCTCCTACCACCCCTCTCCTCCTCCTCCTCCCCTCTCCCTTCCCCCTTTCCCTCTCTCCCCTACCACCCCTCTCCTCGTCCTCGTCCTCCCCTCCCCCTTCCCCCTTTCCCTCTCTCCCCAACTATCCTCCTCCTCCTTCTCTTCCTCTTCTTCCTCCTCCTCTTCCTCTTCTTCCTCCTCGTCCTCCTCCTCCCCTCATCTTCCAATTTCATCTCTGTCTTGTCTTCTCGCCTTCACCCGTTAACCTCTTTCCACATGTATCCAATTCCATGCACCACTCCGCTTCTATCGTTTTTTTGTTTTTTTTGTGGTTTTTCTGTCATTGTTTTTTGTTATTAATCTACAGCCAGGTCGCCCTGGTGCCTTATTTATCCCTTTTCTTTCTTTCTTTCTTTCCTTTCTTTTCTTTCTACCTTTCTTTCGTCCTTTCTTTCTACATTTCTTTCTTTCTTTCTTTCTACCCTTCTTTCTTTCTACCTTTCTTTTTTTATATGTTTGAAAAAATAATTGTTTATTTGTGTGTGTGTGTGTGTGTGTGTGTGTGTGTGTGTGTGTGTGTGTGTGTGTGTGTGTATTTTAATTTCTTTTTCTTTTCTTTTTTTGTGTTTGTTACATTTTCTTCATTTTCCTCAGTGATCTCCATCTCCACTCCCTCATTCTTCTTCTCTCTTTTTTCTGTGTTCCTTTCCGTCGTACGATTGTGCTCAAAACGGTTTTTTAAAATGCATAATTTGGTTTTATACATGTCTCTCAGAGGATATCTCTGAATTTTTAACTTGTTGTAACATTTTCATTTGCATCTTCATACCAACCTTAACATACCTGTGCCAAACAGGGTCTCTAAACAAAGCACAAGAAAGAAAAATGAATGTATGCAAAATGAACTGTCTCCGCTAAACCTTCAACGTTACCAGAAGAGACCCCATAAGGAACGAGACCATACGTCTACAAACCGGAATACCACCAGTAATAAATTTCATAGAGCGTCAAAGAGTCAAATGGTTCGGACATCTAACCAGAATGCCCCAGAAACAACTACATGTAGCGGCTAGAGCTTACAACACCCGAGAATACGGCTTTAAATCAAGAGGAAGACTAAGAAAGACCTGGCTGGATGGGGTTAAAAAGGTCCAGGTACAACATAACATATTTATCACATGACGCTACACACTTAGCACAGTACCGAAACCTGCACCTCCCCTCGACATCCTAAAGATACCCATCAGGAAAAGATTAAAGGCCAAATGTATAGCAGTACACTGAAGTGTTTTGAGCAACTCAATATCTCTCCAAATTCCCCTCTTTGTAAGACTGATTCATTATGTTACACCAAACTCTCAACTTCAACCCCCCCACCCCCCCTCACGCGTTCCCAAGCCCCTTCACAGTCGTAAACTATCTCTATTTCGTTAATTTCCCTGTTCCATTTTTCTCTTCCCCGCGTAGACAGCTCTGAACTTCCGCTGAAAAGGGCACTCCCGGAAGCCACGTGACTCATCCGGAGCTATGGCAACACGTTTAAACACAAGCCAAGCGGGAAATTCAGGGCGGGATACCCCCCAAGGATATTGCAACGAGCGCCGTGACAGCGGCTATTATGGTGGGGCTAAACATGCTTTCATTGCCTCTTCAGCTTCACTCGGCTGGGTGAGGGTTAATTCGAGCCCTCGTAGGGTTAATATCACTACCACCCCCCGGTGGGAGAGTACACGTGCGCGCGTGTATGCACACACTCACACACGCGCACAAACACACACACACACACACACACACACGCGCGCGCGCGCAGACAGACACACGCACACATACGTGCGTGCGCGCTATCACCCATCCCTCCCTCGTTGGAGAGCTGAGAGAGCACACACACACTCACACACACACACACACACACA
>NW_004797575.1:334981-336261 GCF_000002075.1 Aplysia californica | reverse complement strand
CTCTCTCTCTCTCTCTCTCTCTCTCTCTCTCTCTCTCTCTCTCTCTCTCTCACACACACACACACACACTCAATCACACACACACATTTAAGCTCTCACTCTGTCTCTCTTTTACTCTCTTACTCTGTCCCCCTCTCTCTCACTCTCTATCTCTCTCACTCTCTCTCTCTCTCTCTCTCTCTCTCTCTCTCACACACACACACACACACTCAATCACACACACACATTTAAGCTCTCACTCTGTCTCTCTTTTACTCTCTTACTCTGTCCCCCTCTCTCTCACTCTCTATCTCTCTCACTCTCTCTCTCTCTCTCTCTCTCTCTCTCTCTCACACACACACACACACACACACACATATACACACACTCTCTCTCTCTCTCTGTCTCACTATCTCCCCGTCTCTCTGGGTCCCCGAGGTGACAATTTTTGTTACATGCTTTCCGATCATTGTCACCACGTCCTTCTAAAATGTCGCCTTCTTTCTTCTTTTTACATGCTTCCACACCAGCAAACCCTATTCCTCTCCTCCCTCCGCCCTCTTTTTTCAGTCAATCTCACAATTTGTCTGTGGGTGTCAGTCTCTATATCTCAATATCTTTCTGTCTCTCTATTCCTCATTTTTATTGAAAAATTATTTTTCCTTGCACTTTTCCTTCTTTCTCTCACCTCCCCTTACGTCCCCAGTACCTCTGTGGAAAACAATTTTCTCTTCAACTTCAAGTGTTTCGTCCACTCTCCACGAGTCTTCATCGGTCGTTGACCGTGAGTGGGGTTTGCCATCTCACAACTAATAACTGTATTATTATTTCTTTGTACTGTTTAAAGACTTTTTACACACACAGACGCACACAGACGCAGACACACACACACACACACACACACACACACACACACACACACACACACACACGCGCGCGCACACACATGCACACTTTCACACACACAGACACACACAGACACACACACATATACATGCCCACACACACATTCATCCACACGTTCATTCACACTGTCTTTCTGTGTGTCTGTCTGTCTGTCTGTCTGTCTGTCTGTCTGTCTGTCTGCCTGTCTGTCGGTCTTTGTCTGTCAGCCTGTCTCAATCGCTCTCTCTTTCACATTACTCTCTAGATCTATCTCTATCTCACTTTCTCTCCCCCCTCTCTTCTCAAAATTTACAAGCACTCAGTTACTCACATGCACTCGCCTCACTCCCTCTCTCCCTCCCCTCCTCTCTCTCAATCTCTCTCTCTCCTTTCTCCTCCCCCCTTCTTTCTGTCCC
>NW_004797575.1:330392-332733 GCF_000002075.1 Aplysia californica | reverse complement strand
GAGAGAGAGGAGTCAGAGAGAGAAAGAGGGGGGGGGGTGAAGTAAAAGAGGATTAAATCTAAAATCCTTTTACTTCGTGTAAACATGTTTTTAGTTCATTTAGTTCACCAAAAGCTATGTTTTTTAGTACCAGTGCAATTTTCTATGAACATGGACATAAACATGCTAAGAATAGAACTCCCATTCGCAACAGGAACAAATACTTCTTCCGGCGAGAGTGGAAGTGCTGTATGTGTTCCTTTGTCACTTTGTTCGTCATCTTTTTATGTGAAGGACCACATGTGAGTCTGCTAGCTAAATTGCTTTTCTTTGCTGATTTAAAAAAAACCCTCGTTGTTGTCGTTGTTGTTGTTGTTGCTTCAGCTGCTGCTGCCTCTGTTGTTATTGTTGTTGTTGTTGCTGCTGCTGCTGCTGCTGCTGCTGTTGTTGTTGTTTAGATTGAAGCAGTAATAATGATAATAATACCTAATAGATAGCTTTTGTATAGCGCAAATCCCCGCTCAACAGCAAGATCTACGCGCTTCACAATCTATACTACTACCCCAGCAGACCTGAGAGCATTCTGAAACAATCTCTGAAACAATCTCAACTTCCTGGGAAGCATACAGTGCAAGCTGGCATAATATATAGGCGCTAAAACACTAACATACTGACAAGATCTTTCGCTGTGTGAGGCCGGGTACCCATTCCCACCTGGGTGGAGTGAAGAACATTTGTGTTAAGTGACTTTCTCTAGGACACAACGTCGGGCCCGCGGCTCGAACCTCCGACCCCGCAACCTCACGATTACGAGTCCGGTAAACGCAACAAAAAGGGCTCGCTGTTGGTTCAGTTGGTATCAAGCTGGACTGCGATGTGAATGGCGTTAGTTCGAATCTCCAAAGGAGAACTTCTTGTTTTGGTTGGAAGTTTCTTAGGCTGTGCACTCTTCAGCTAGTTGGCCCGCCGGTCCGATCCGATTCGATTTGCGCCCTGAAAAACAAACGTGTCTGCTTTTGAAAGTGATGATCGAATTTAGTTCAATTCGGTCTTATTGTGCCAAAATGGAAGCTAATAACCTATCTGTATTGGGAAAGCTAGCTGGTCCCGATTTGATCAAATGAATTTGATAGGCAGTGTGCTGTAGTGCGTTGGATAAACACGAGATTGCCAACACTTGTCCAGCACTTCAGCTCATAGCAATACGCACCCAGTGCTCCTTCTCAAAACCAGTCATGGTACGATAATACTACTAGAATATAATAATTCAAAAGTTAGACAATGACTAAAGACAGTGAAAATAAAATAAAAACAACAGAAATGTGGTTTCTTAGGAGACTGCAGAGAATATTGTGGGAAAACAACAACAACAAAAAATCTACGAACCAGTACTTGAATTAAAAAGCCCACGTGGGACACTCACTGTTTTACCCTATCCATACGTCGTGTTTTACTATCGTATCCATACGACGTGGGGAACTGTGTATCACAACTTTCCAAAGAGGAAATTTACTCGTTAATCCGATCCGTACGCTTTGCATAGCAGTCTGTCAAAATGATTTTTTAAAGAAATACTGATAGTTTCAAGGAGATCTTCGCACTAGAAGTATTCTAAAACGTGAAGAATTCAACCCTGGAGTACACAATGACCCCTGAGCGTACGGATAGGGTTAAAACAATCGATCAGGTAAAGTTAAAAGCAGTTTTGGGGACACTCGGATAGACATAAAGGGCTTACTGGCAAAAATGAAGGCAAACGAGGCAGGGGTAGATCCAGAGCAACTTATTTGGGGAGTCTAAGCAGATAGGTAACGGGGAAAGATCAGGGAAACGTAGCTTTATTTAGAGCATCTGAGCGAAGGAATGAATGGAGAACCACGATCGCCGATGTCTGTCGTAGATCTGGCACTTGATGATGATGATGATGGTGATGATGATGATGATGATGATGATGATGATGATGATGATGATGATGATGATGATCTGCTGTTAACAATGATGATGATGATGATGATGATGATGGTGATGGTGATGGTGATGGTGGTGATGATTCCTTTCTTCCTCTCGCTATGCCACGCATTGACGTTCTCCTAATCGATGAGGGTAATTGTACCACCTGCTGGAAAAAGTATACAGTGCCGTCTTTATCTGTGAATCGTTTCAGGATCCTCTCACTTGCTTAGTGATAGAGAGCTCAGGGTGTGTGCTGTTAAGTTATGATACGGTTTGCTTTTGGTGAATTATTATTTCTTAGAGCAGACTTTATATATCGTACGGGGGGTGGGGTGTAGGCAGGTGTGTGTGTGTGTGTGTGTGTGTGTGTGCGTGTGTGTGTGTGTGTGTGTGTGTGTGTGTGTGTGTG
>NW_004797575.1:328870-330187 GCF_000002075.1 Aplysia californica | reverse complement strand
GGGGGGACTTAAAATGTCTACAACTATACTGATTTACAATGTGTTTGTGAATTACTGGAATAAAGAATTTCAGCGGAATTGATCTCTTTCCATAAACTATGTCGTCTTGTCAAAAGCCACGAGACAATACAGTACTTGTGTGCGCGTGCGTTCTCAGTTCTCAGACGCATCTTGACATTCATGACAAGTTGTTTTTTGGGGTTGTTTTTTTTTTTTTTAGAAGGGAGAGATACGGCTTTCTGTCTCTTTGTTCGGTGCTATTTGCGCAAGTGTTGGGAAAAAAACGTGTGAGTAACAGGCACGCGTGATTTGTTAGCAACGTCCTCCATTCTTTTTTTAAAGTATCGTGTCTCGCATTTAAGATATGTTAAGATAATTCTCCCTGATTAAACGGAGGGGTGTGTCCTTTTGCCGTGCGTTCATGCTGCAGGTAGATACATTTTCCTTAATTGTAAATGTAACTATGAAAATTAAACCGCACACTTCAATTACTTGAAGTTTTTTTCTTCTTCTGCAAATCGGAAAAGCGTGCTTTCCCCTTTTGCATGAATGCCAATAGAAGTATTTCAGTGTTTGAATTAAGACAGTTGCATAAAATGAATGCTTAGATATAATGATATACGTATTTTTACAGGGATAAGAATTAATGAGCGTTATAATAAGACTGGTTCTTTACTGGTGACGAGTGCGACACGTTTCTTAGTGGCAAATGCCATCTAGGCATTAATTATCTACCCGTTTTCTTAATTTTGACTAACGGAATGACATTCACCAGCTTTCATTGTGTAATCTGCCACGAACACTGACGAAATAGTAACACGTGTGCGCTAAATATTGGAGGCGGGCAAAAACTTGTGGCTTTTCGCGTCTTCTGTATAATTTTTAAATTATTTTTGAACGTTCGTCACTTTGGTCGTCTAACACTTAACTTTCGAATTTGAAAAAAACAACAACCGTGGTTCAGGATCATTTAAAGTGTGTACAGTTGTATTAAGGAGTCTGAAGTCACTGAAGTTTAACTTTAAGTTTTTCATTAGTTTTGTTTTGATATAATCTCGGGAAAGTCAGTCTTCTAAGATGCCATTTTCAAACAAGTGAGGCTTCCGTTCACAAGCAGTGCGCACTGGTTCCACAATGACTTGACGATCGATTTCTTTCAGTCCTTTTATTGAACGGGAAGCCAGGCTTGTCTTATTATAACATTGTATGCTGTTACTTACTTGACTGACTCACGACACGGGGGTGGGGGGGGGGGTAATGCCTCAGGATCTTAGAGAAACAGCAACATTTGATAGGTTTAAGCGATTGCTGAAGACT
>NW_004797575.1:327388-328444 GCF_000002075.1 Aplysia californica | reverse complement strand
TATCATTATTATTAATGATAGACGATCGGTGATGACTCCTAGTCCGAGTAAGCCTAATTCCCCAATTGGACTTCTCTGTTGACACCCACCCCTCGGCGCTCATATTATGACCTTACGCAGTTGCGTGCGCTGTAAAACCTTGGTAAAAGTAAACTTACTGCCAATCCTTTCCTCACCTCGAGATATTATAATGCTTTTTGGCAACTTCGGCTTCACGGTAAAAGACAGTTAAAGTAATGTTACTGTAGGGAGACACAAGGAAAAGATACTGGACACGTCGACAACTTGGCTGAGAACAGCAAGAACGACAGACACCATCGCTGCAAGGCAAGACAGAGTGAAGTGGAGGTCCATGAACTCTATAAGAACAATATCATCATCCCGTGCCTTGCCGACTGGGGTGGGCGATCATAGACCTTCACTTTAATTTACGTTGGTTTTTTTTTGTTCCTTTAATCAACGTTCTTCAGTAAAAGCCACACAGCAAATATTTTTCAAATGAACATATTGAGTCAAAAAAATGAAAATTCGCAAAAAAATGTTCCAAAACAGGGGGCACAGGAAATCGTGAAGAGTTGCCAAGACGTCATTTCTGCCAGACACATCCAATCTGAATAAAAATTTCAACCAAAAGAAAATGGAATGCGGAAATAATTCTATAATTTGTGTATTTGTTCCATTCCGTTGTGTTTGTGAATATTGCTGATCCTGTTTTTTCAGAACTACCAGACCAGATCCAAATAAACAAGCCACTACAACAACGCGCTTGACAAGTTTTGGCACGAGCACAGACCAGGTTTTTTTGTCTGTCGTGAGAACTTTAAACTGACTTGAGCAAGGGACGCAAAAATACCCCCCTCCCCCCCCCCTCCCCACCCTAGACATAAATCCTCACCTCATTTTTCTAAAAAATAAGTGAACGAACAAAGGAATAGATATATAAATAGAAAAACAACAAATAAATTGATAAACAAATGAAAAATAAATAACAAAAGTAAATTTTCGTAGAAAGACCCCCCCCCACCCCCTTTTCTGCCCCCGGGGAAGCTAGAGGGA
>NW_004797575.1:323935-325495 GCF_000002075.1 Aplysia californica | reverse complement strand
CTTTCTCTCTCTCTCTCTCTCTCTCTCTCTCTCTCTCTCTCTCTCTCTCTCTCTGTCCCTCTTTCTCGTACACATACATAATAACACAATATGCATATACATGCGCACACAAAGAAGAACGCGTTGGTACATACATAATCAAGAAAAAGGTTTTTAAAAACATATTCCATTAAAAAATTATGAAATAACCTCACTCAAAATATTCCAAACGAATGAAACAGATTACAAACAAAATGTAATACGCTCATATTCTAACACCAGAAACCGCCTGTCCTCTTTGAGCGCTGACTCATTTCATGAATGAAATTGACCTTAAACGTTCATTGATTCGATGTGACTGTCGGTTGAAAAATTATTCTTGAGGAAATAATAACACCCCTCCCAACCAAAAAAGAACATCCGCAAAAAACCCTCACACAACAACAAAAACAAAAGATTAGAAATAAGTGCTTAAGGGGGAATAGGAGGGGTTTATTGCTTGTTCAGAATATGTCAACAACAGAAAATATCTACAATTTGCTTACAAGCAAAAAAACAACAAACAAACAAAAAACCCCAAAAGAAGAAACATTTTGAAATCCTAAAAATGAACAACAACGATCAATTCGAAACCAGAAAAAGACATGCAGGACACGAGTTTAAAAAAGAACACGCTCACGTAATTTCAACATTTTGTTTCCGATAAGTTAAAGTAAAGTTTCTAACCGTGATCTCAATCCTCTTTACAAAAAAACAAACAAATCTAACTAACTCTGATTTCTTAAACCCTTAAACTAAAAACAACCCACACCATGATTTCTTACCCCTTTAACCAAAAAGCATCTCTAATCGTGGATTCTATATAGCCCCATTTATTAAAACTCAATTCAAACTAACCGTGATTTCTAAACCTCTTTTCTAAAATCAACTCTTGTCAAGATTTCATACCCCCTTTATTAAAAAGCAACTGCAGCCAAGATTTCTAACACGCTAAACAAACAAAAAACAACAAACAAACACCCCCCCCCCCCAAAAAAAAAAAAAGACCAAAAGAAACAACTCTAACCGCAATTTCTATCTAACCTTCTATACCAAAAATCAACTCCATTTCACCATTTTGCTTTCGAAAAGTAGAAGTTACGTTCTTTGAAAACCCTCTTTAATTAAAAAAACTCACACACCAAAAACCTCACCTAACCGTGATTGGTAACGCTCTTCCTAAAAAGCAACTATAAATGTGATGTCCAACCCCTCTACGAAAAATCAACCGTAACCACAATTTCTACTATCCTTTACCAAAAAACAACTCTAACAGATTTCTAATCCACCTTTACTAAAAAAGCAACTCTAACCGAGATTTCTGTCCAACCCCTTTACCGAAAATCAACTGACAAGTCTCCAAGCCCCAACAACGCCAATCCCCCCCCCAAAGCACACCCCACACACACTCACACCAACACACACACACACACACACCCCCGCACCAATAGATCACAGTCCAGTCACATCACAACCAACGTCCCCACTAGCCAGAAGTCAATCAAAGCTTTGTCTGTCTGTCTGTCTCTCTATCTATCTCTC
>NW_004797575.1:321440-322805 GCF_000002075.1 Aplysia californica | reverse complement strand
AGACCAATTCAAAATCAGAAAAGATCTGCGTTTGTACAAAAATAACAGGTTTTCGTAATTTTCACCATTTTGCTTTCGAAAAGTATAAGTTACATTTTTAAAAAACCCTCTTTAATTTAAAAAAACAACAACCCACACACCAAAAACCTCACCTAACCGTGATTTGTAACGCTCCTTCTAAAAAGCAACTATAAATGTGTTGTCTAACCCTTTTACGAAAAATCAACCGTAACCACAATTTCTAATATCCTTAACCAAAAAACAACTCTACCTGAGATTTCTAATCCACCTTTACTAAAAAAAAAAGCAACTCTAACCTTGATTTCTGTCCAACCCCTTTACCGAAAATCAACTGACAAGTCTCCAAGTCCCAAGAACGCCAATTCCCCCCTCCCTCAAAACACACACACACACACACACACACACACACACACACACACACACACACACACACACACAATGTTATTCATCCAGAAACCACGGGTCACGACCATGCATAAGAAGTGCAGTGTATACGACACAGATATTCTCCCGAGATTCTCCACCACCTCCCAAGGTAAATCAGAGTGTCTGGCTCAATGAATGGATGCCGGCCAAGGGATATAATAACCGGCCAGATCCCCTGGCTGAACGAATGAAGGCAATCCGCGGTATCGGATGGGCTCCGGCAGACATGGCGTCTGCGCCAGAGAGGATCCTATCTTTATCCTCGAGCCCATCTGCAATTCTGTCCTACTCCTCTTCCTTTTCTTTTTTTCAAAATCTAACTTCATTTTTCGCTCCCTCTCAAATGTTGCCGTGTTTTTTTTTTCCATCTATCTCAAATTCTTGCTGTCCCCCTTTTTTTTTTTCAGAAAAAATGGAACATTGTGTTCTTTAAAAAAATGTATATGTTTGGCGACATATTTTTACATAAAAAGAAAGATATATTCTGACGTCATTCTATTGCAAAATTGGTGTATTTCCTTTGAAATTCGACATTCTTGGGTCACCCTAAAAATCCTGTGGTTCTTTTTTTTCCTTACATTTTGTTGGGTTTTTCCCACCTTCCCTATTGCCTCTTTTAAAGATTTTTGCAACTTTTTCTTACACATCTCTCACGTAGCTTCAGATAAGAGGTGATCTATGATTAATATCTTTGGAATGCGTTATCTTTTGAGCTGTAATTAAAAGATTTCTATTGTGCGATGGGACAATCTGGTTTGGACGGATTGATTTGATTTGATACAGTAGATATTTTACAGTAGTCTGCCATTGACAACATTTTAGCTATTCACGTACTGGACAGCTAATCATCATCATCATCATCATCATCATCATCATCATCATCATCATCATCATCATCATCATCATCATCATCATCAT
>NW_004797575.1:317265-318669 GCF_000002075.1 Aplysia californica | reverse complement strand
AAGTAAGTAAGTAAGTAAGTAAGTAAGTAAGTAAGTAAGTAAGTAAGTAAGTAAGTAAGTAAGTAAGTAAGTAAGTAAGTAAATATAACACCCCAGCGGCAAACTTCTCATTGACCATAGCAGTTTCGACAAGTCACCTTAACTTAATCCTTAGTTCTTCCACAAAGCTTAAGAGATCGTATCCCCTACATATGCATTGATCGTAAGACATTATCAAACTATTAAACTAATATTAAATCCACACTAGTGGGATGTGCAGCCTCTGAAAAGGCAGTGTCACATTGCAGGAGCGTGTCCATTCAAATTCTAATGAGTTCGATATTCCTTATAATTCTGTGACGTAATGTCTCTACTTTTTTCCCTTCCATAATCAGATCTATCGTCCTCTTTCATTAAATTGCTTTCAATAAACCCTCAAGTTCTGCACTGGAAATATCTTATCTGAGGCCAATAGAGCTCATTAACAAAAACTATAATGATAAACAATGTGCACATTGCAATCCACCTTTCAAACTTAGTGCAGAGGCTCAGCAGTCTTCAACATCTATCTGTCTACCAATCTATCTATCTATCTATCTATCTATCTATCTATCTATCTATCTATCTATCTATCTTTCTATCTATCTATCTAACTATCATGTCATATTTTCTTCATTTGTTCCTATATTATAATGTATTTTTTCTTCGTTTTTTAAACTATGTATAACGTTATCTTTTCTTCATTTGCTGCTACATAATGATAATAATATATTTTCTTCTTTCGTTGGTATCTAAGTTATCTTTCCTTCGTTTGTTGCTAGATTATAATGTTATATTTTCTTCGTTTGTTGATATCTAAGTTATCTTTTCTTCATTTGTTGCTCTATAATGTCATCTTTTCTTCATTTGTTGTTCACCCAATCTCCGTCTACTTTCCTCCAACCCCCTCCCCCCCCGTCCCCCCTAACCTCACCCCATCCCTGCTGAATCGCACCCCAAAACAGTTTTTCATTATCGTCCCCCGGAAAGCCCCTCTCACCCCGCAGGGAACTCCTAGCCTGGTAGTACTGACCCCACTCAACAGTTCGGCCAACGTTTTGCCCTGGGCCAAACTCTCTCTCTCTCTATCTCTCTGTCTTTCTCTCTTTCTCTATCTCTTTCTATTTCTCTCTCTCTCTCTCTTTCTCTTTCTCCTTCTCTCTTTCTCTCTCTCTCTCTTTCTCTCTCTCTCTCTTTCTCTATCACTTTCTAATTCTCTCTCTCCCTCTCTCTCTTTCTCTATCTCTTTCTTCCCCCCCCCTTCTCTCTCTCTATCTTTTTCTCTTTCTCTCTCTCTTTCTCTCTCTCTTTCTCTCTCTCTTTCTCTCTCTCTTTCTCTCTTTCTCTCTTTCTCTCTCTCTCTCCCCCCCCTCTCTCTCCCCCTCT
>NW_004797575.1:314147-315844 GCF_000002075.1 Aplysia californica | reverse complement strand
TGTGTGTGTGTGTGTGTGTGAGCTTCTTGCGAATTGTTTGGAGCCCCGAAGAGCGTGCTCTTCGCCAGGGCCCCGCCTCTCTTGGGTAGCGGGTGAGGTAGTCCAACCTCCCTGAATCTATGTTGTTATTGTTATTGTTGTTGTTGTTGTTGTTGTTGTTGTTGTTGTTGTTGTTGTTTTGTTGTTGTTGCTATTGTTGTCCTTTTTTATCTTCTACAACCCATGATCAACTCAAATCCTATCTCAGTCACTGTTACATAATATGGTTATGGGACGAAGAAATACTCGAAATGTCGAACGGACTTTCGTATGCATGAGTTGGTATCATCATACTTGATCAAAATGCGGATGTCCGTGGTTCAGTTCCCTACCTCACCTCCTTTGCCCCTTCCTCTGGGCTCCTGACTCTTTCTGCAGCGTTTCTACAGCTACTCATTGGCTCCTTCTTACTGCTGTCTTTCAGCCACACCCCTGTTCTTCTGGTAGGAAAGATCTACACCTATCCTTCTCGGGCAATGGTGAAAAATCTCGGAGGTCCCGTGTGCAAGTTGCGGTCGCCACCAAAATTCCAAATTTCCTACCAACTGAAAATGTTTTGCGTGTCCCGCACGCTCATATGACCTTATGCAGTTGCGAGCTCCGTAAAACCTTACTAAAACAGGAGATGGACGGTAAATTCGTACACCCGCTCCTAGATGACGTCACGGTACTGATAGACGCGGTAAACCGACTCAGGGAAACATGTCATGTCGAACAAGGTGTAGCAGAATTTGCAGGTAGCGGTTAGGCGACTTGCTGTCGCACGCAGAAGACACAGGATCAATCCCCGGAATCTTCGTCGAGTATCTCGGTCTTTCTGCTGGGGTGTTGTATCCCTGTCATCCCAGGTTGACCCTGACAGACAGGGTCAAAGTCCGCCTCCTAAATGACCTAAATTGTGTAGATGGGGGTGTAAAAACGTAAAAATCCCTAAGCCTTTAAGAACTACATGTAGCAGTCTTCTCCCGGAGATCGCCCCCCCCCCCCTCCCCCCAGTTTAGCTTCAGTTCATCCTGAGGAAATCAGATAGAAGGTGCAATGGTTTTAAGCACCGCAATAGAGAAGAGAAGGCGTAAACGAGAAAAACCCATCAGTCTCCGGCGAAAGAAAAATCATCCGGATTTTCCAGCAAGCGCTCTCAGCACTCCCCCCCAACCAATCGGGTCAACTCGCCACGGAGAACTTCCGGTGTTTTATATGTGGAGACCGGAAGAAATCCTCTCCCGCCGCCCAGCTCGAGTTGGGGGTAAATTTCCCTAAGAGATGTGGTATCCAGGCCATGCAGCGTCAATGGCTTCTCAGCAGAACTGGGTCAAATTTGTGTTAGCTTATCCCTTTACCCGCAATATTTACAAGGCACTTTCCGAGTTTCGTAAAGTTTTGCAGTGAGGAGCTTCAGAACCGCCTAGACCAGGGCGAGGGGCCAACTCGTGGCCGATTGAAGAAGTGACGTTCTAAAGTTTAAAAAAAAAAAGGCAAAGAGAGGAAATTCCGACCCAGAAATAAAAGTGAGAAATTAGATGATCTCGTCTGGACAAACGGTCAGACAGTTCAGGAACCGCAGTTCGGCTCTTGCGACCTTCTCGAGACACAAGGCGGAGGGGAAAGAGAGCTTGTTGGCTCCAGGAAGTGTCTGGGGTACACGCCATCGGACCTCA
>NW_004797575.1:311327-313555 GCF_000002075.1 Aplysia californica | reverse complement strand
AGAGAGAGAGAGAGAGAGGTTAGTGGGGGAGGGGGAGAGATTCCCTAAATATCAGAAGCTCAAGAGTACCCCAGTTAGCTTAAAAGAGTCAAAAGCACATGCATGTACCCTGGCACCAACTGACCCAATCAGTAAGCTGCACCAACATGAATAGAAATGAAAGCCCTGGAACCTGAAAATAATACTACCTGTAATTGTCTCTGCTAACAATCCCATCGAAAACCCCCCGCCAAATCTGCTTCCATGGAGTGCATTCCCTTGTTTCTTAGCTGCCAAACCTAGATCTAGTAACGGATCGGGAGACTGTACAGGATTGGTAAATTGTTGAAGCTTTATGCACATCCATCGAAACAATTTAGATCACTTAGGAGACAAGCTGCCTGTCTTGGGCCTATTCTGGCAGTGCGGGGTACCACTTTCCGGCAGTGAGAGTGAGACGGATAAGCCCGATGAACAATTTCCTCTACAACTCCCCCCTCCCCCCTGCCCCCCCCCAAAAAAAACCCCAAACAAAACAACAACAACAACAAAAAACAACAACAACCCTAAAACAAAAACTATACAAAAGACGAAAAAGCAACGACAAAAAAAGCGTAACAAAATACGCAACAAAACAACCCCCCCAAAAAAACAACAACAACAAACAAACAAACAAACAAACAACCAAACAAACCCAACTAACTAAAAAAACCCAACAACCTAAAAGACACCCCAAAACCCCTACATCGTTAGAGTGCAAGTCGAAAAGCCTTCACATCACGTCACAGGCGCCTGTATTGCAGCTTTGAAATGTATATGTGCTCGATTCCCATGTGGGGGAAGCTGATTCTTTCGTGCAGCTCTCCGTCTTCCTGCTGGTAGAATGCTGCATCCCACAAAGCCAAGGTCGGCCCTGACTGATGGGTTCAAAGTATGTTGCCTCCAAAAGGATCTAAATGTGAGGCAGTGTTGTGAAATCAGGCGCTCGTCAGAAAATTGAAATTGAAGAAACTGGCACTTTCCTGCCAGTTTGACTATTTTTTTGAATTTCCTTTTTTGGCTCAACAGCTTTATGCCCATTCAAGAACACATAATTTCTGTTTGGATTTTTACTGAGAAGCGTTGATTAAAGGAAGAGAAATGTAAGTTTTCAGTTACCCTGGGCTCTCAAACTATGGAACTAACCAAACTTTGGTGGCTATTTTCTCCCTACTTTAACCTCTGAAACAAGGCGACCTCCACCTCCTTCAACTGCGGGTATCTCAACTTCTATTCAAGATAAGTGGGTACGTTTTTCATTGAAGGCAAGGCAAATGGACAAGCTTTAAAATGTTACCAGTAACTCAATATGCCCAAAAATTGACGAGCGCCTGATTTCAATTCGTCGTGACACAAATTGTGTCGATGGGTACGCACAACCTGCTCAGGGCTCAGCCAATAACAGCAGCAGACATGACATAACTGAGCTGTCTCTGCATCTATTCTATGCCGCTATCTAAAGCAGAACGTTCGGGTTCGAGCCCCGGTTCGGACACGCATTTTTCCCGTCCCCTCCTGCCCACCCAGCAGTAATGGGTACCTGACTTCGAGCTGGGGAAGTAAAGGTGGCGTGGAAAGGAACTGGCCACCCTACCACAATATTATATGCCGAAGGCCCAGGAAGTTGTCTCACTAACAAGGCAATCCCCAATGTCCTAATCGGATGCGGGAACAACTTTACTTTTCAAAAAACATCTATTGACGTATGTGTCAGCTCACATTCCTCGTGATAAAAGTGGATTTATTGATCACATCATTTCTGTAGCTTTTTGGTAAATGTATTCATTTCTCGTGAATAGATGAAAAGTATCAACAAGCGCCTTTGGAATAGCCAAATACTTCTCTTTCTTTGGCGCCCCCAGCAAAGCTATAACGCTCAATTCTACAGGGGAAACCACTCCAATACTAAGAGAGATGAGCTCTGGCCCTTCCTCATGGAGTTACCTCCCCTGGGAGGAGCCAGTAAACTTCCAGTGGCCGCCCGCCAGACTAGATCTAAATAAACAAAACCAAACAGGGAAAGGGAGAAAAGCTCTGTATTGGAATCAATTCCGGCGCCTCTCTTCTCTCTTCTCCTCGTATCACGTGACTGATTAGTTTCTTCTTCAGATCGCGTCCACGGGGAAGTCGTTAGGGGAGGGTGCTTAGAGAGGAGACTTAGAGAGGAGGGGTTAACCTGATGGGAACGATATGGAGGGGGGTGGGGGTGG
>NW_004797575.1:308845-309550 GCF_000002075.1 Aplysia californica | reverse complement strand
ACTCACACACACACACACACACACACACAAACACAAACCCTCTTCATTGAACTCAAACTGACGTCATTAATTGTATTCGTGACGAAGTGCCTCACCGTTTAATCACAGACACTGGTTGGTTAATTAGAGTTGTGTTGGCGTTGTCTGTCATTATGAGAACGCTTTTCCTTTACTCCGACTTCGATTCACCACTGCTAGATGTTTCGTAGCCCACATCACGATTGAGTTGGGTTTTTTTTTTATATCTTAAACCCGCAAAACGGTTTGCTGCATGTTATATGGATTGCTTGATTTCTACATGAGAAGGATAAACACAGCTTTCAATGCATCCCTGTTGAAAAAAAGTATATATCTGTTTCTTTTTTAGACTTCCAAAACTTTGTTTTGTTTTGTAGAATTATTATCTAAAGATTCTAACGCAACGTGGACTTGGGGTGGCATATTTAATTGCGAGGTACGACAAACGTTAGGAGCAGCTTGCAAAATGTTTCATCATTCCTCTTAGTTGTTCTGTTTTATTCTAAAGATCATGGTTTCGTTATTATTTATGGTAGAATTAGAAGCGTACAACTCCTCGCATTCGAAGTCTTGCATCATTCTTGTTTCGTTCAGAATCTGAACCAAGTTGGGATACACACACGTTGCTTTGACGTATTGGTTGGAGAAGTGGTGCCTCTAGGCTATACAGGTTTCATCATCATAATA
>NW_004797575.1:306152-307579 GCF_000002075.1 Aplysia californica | reverse complement strand
GTGTGTGTGTGTGTGTGTGTGTGTGTGTGTGTGTGTGTGTGTGTGTGCGTGTGTGTGGGTGTGTGTGTACGTGGTGAAACACCAAACCAATGTGCCAGGATCTGGACAATAAAGATGTATCTTACCCCCACGGGCATCACCCCCGACTGTTTGCGATCCCCCAAGGGGTCTCTGTCTGACTGTTGGCCTTACCCAGGGGGCTCTCTGTCCGCAAAGACAAACGATAACGGCGCTTCTCTGGGGACACACGACGGCCGTTTAGTCTTCTTTAATTCCATTAGTCCAGGACTCGCCCTACTTTCCTGTTTTTGTTTTGTTTGGGTTTGTTTTTTGGCTACGTAACGAAATCACATCTCGTCTCTATAAAATTATCTATTTTCCAAGCCTCTATCCGTCACTACATCATTAATTTAGCCCCATTCAACACATTTTCCCATGAAGCTTTATTTCTCTTCGGAAAATACTCGTCTGCTTCGTTTCTTGTAAGGTTTTTGTTTTCAAGTTAAAAAGTTATTTACCTACCTTAGAAAATACTTACAAAGTTCTATCTGACAGTTTTTTTTGCCGTTTTGGGTTACTAAGACCTTGAGGCCAGAAACCAAATTATGTTCTGTCTGATCTAGATCTATCAAAAGCGTAAAATTATTCGGAGTCGTTATCAAGATATTCAAAGAGCTACATTCGAAACAGCTTGACAGCTTGTGAAATTCAATAATTTTTTTAACGTAAAATTCATCAAAACTAGGTACTGAGCATATAGAATTTTGTAATTCTTGGGTAGCTGACTGAGATCTTATTTGCCAAAGATCAGTTTGCTAATATAATTATTACTCCGTCCTCTTAACCTTCAAAGTGTCCTTAAAGAGATTGTCCATAATATGTTACGATTTGCTACATTTCACAAAAGAGTAAAACTGTCAAAGGAACACACCACACAAAAGCCTTACTTCTAGAACAAAAATAAACTAATTCACCGAACGCAATCTTATAACCCCCCCCCCCCCAAACCACAAACCCCCGGTCGTTGAAGGATCGTTCTGAAGTTCACAAAATTATTATGTACGAGTGTAAGGAATGCAAAGTGCAAACAAAGATTAAGGTAAAATGTTCAGATTGAGTTGGCTGGTTTGACAAAGTTTAATGGCACTTACTAGACTTTAGGTCATTATTATAGGTGCCAAATATTAGAGTTACGAGAGAGTAACGTATATAAAAAAGCAGAGATATGGAGGGTACTAACAACAGAAGATGCTGAAATGTGAAGCAGTGTGGTGAATTCAGGCGCTTGTCAAAATAAAGAAAGTGAAGTAACAGGCATTTGTCCTAATGTCCGCAGGAACAACATAGGGGGAACTGCTGCTTTTTCTTTCCTCATCCTTACTATCGTAATTTTTTCTTTACTTCTTTTGTATGTTTGTCACTCTCTT
>NW_004797575.1:300289-303626 GCF_000002075.1 Aplysia californica | reverse complement strand
GTGGTAGCCGCCATGTGCTTAAAAGCGACCAATTAAAGCATAACAAAATATCTAAATGCACTGAGGTAAATTCAACGTTACGTTCAAGTTGATGATTACTGGACAGAGTGATAAGAGGAGCCAGCAGGAGTTATAAAACATGCCCCTAAAAGGCACTCGTGATTGCCATTAATAACTTAATAGAACATCGCTTCGAAGCGCAACTGGAGTTTCTGCGAAAATTGCGTACTGAGCTCCCTTTGTACAAAATTCGACATTCGAAGTACAAAGGGATATGAGAGCTCAGGAGTAGAAAATGGCCGGCGGTTCTGTATTCTTCTCCGACTTTAGGGGGATCAAAGTAATGGTTATAGGCTAGATCTATTTATACTGTTATTTAGAAAACCTAAATTGGTTTAAATATTTCATGAGACCCTATCCAAAAATTTCCTTCCCTTTTCTGAATTCAGTCTCTGATCGAGATAAAGCTGAAACTCGATTAAACGAACGTTGTTTGAATAGTGGCTTGTCTGAATATCACTTGATATTTGCTTTTGATTGTGCGAAAGAACGATAAACAGAGTTATTGGCCCTAACATGAAAAGTGTTCTATAACTATAAAGCCCGTGCAATTGAAAAGATAGGAAGTTTACAGAGGGAGTATGCCTCTATGCTATGGTCTGCTGTCCTTGTTTGAATAAAGCGAAATGTTTCATGTTGCCGGGTTTTTTTTTCTTTCCTCGTTTTAAAAGCTTAGACAAATATATTATTTATTGCGTGTTTTTGCTTCGTAAAGTATTTTCATTCCCTTGTTTATTATTTATTAAGATAGGCTAATCAATGTACGTTTCTTCTGGTACAAATTTAATCATCATGAGTGTGCCTATGGCAACCCATTTCCCTAAATATCTGAAATGCGATTATCAGTTAACCTAATTTTTCAAAGAATATGGCTATAATTCAAATGTCAGAAGCAATAAACCTTGCGTTTGTGGTGTGGTGGTTAATCTCTTCACCATCGCACGCAGAAGACCCGATATCGACTCCCGAGTTTGAAGCTCTCTTTTGTTTCTCCAGAAGAAAAAAAGGAACAGCACAGTTTGTTAGTTTCGCTTTTATTGTTTTCCACACAAGGAGAGTAACTCTGATCGCAAAGTCCGCACTTTTTCAAAGAAGGCGCCACCGGATTTTGAGGAGACTTTTTCAATTGGCTCAAAGAGAAGAGTGGACTGTCTTGTTATGTATGATCTTTGGTTTTATCGAGTAGATCTATACATCTCGAGTTTCCTACTGGGACGTTGTGTCCCTATCCCTCTCAACCCTGGTTGACTCTGACAGGCATGGTCGAAGCCTGACTCCTAAATGAACTAAAATGAGTGGATGGGGGCGTAAAAATAGCTATATTAATAAAGTCCATGAGACAAAGTTGGAGAATACAGTCACCGGACGTTCAGTCTTTTTTAAGCCACAGAAGAGTACAAAGGTTTCTATTTTTATACGTTAGTTTCAAGACTTTATTCTCATGTCTTCGTTTGTTGATGTTGTCGTTTTTGTGTTGTTAAGTTGTATATTATGTGCTCTTAATGTTCTTTAATTACTACTGTTTTGCTGTTGCTGTTTTTTTTTAAATTGTCAGTTTAATTTCTTCTCTTTTTCTGTTGTTTTTTTTCAGGCTTGTTTTGCTTTTGTTTGTAAAAAAATCGCCTTGCTTTTGCGTGTATGTATGTATGTGTGTTTACGTTTGTATGTGTGTGTGTGTGTGTGTGTGTGTGTGTGTGTGTGTGTGTGTGTGTGTGTGTGTGTGTGTGTGTGTCTGTGTGTGTGTGTGTGTGTGCGTTTATGGGTGTGTTTATGAGTGTATTTATGTGTGTATGTGTGTGTCTGTGTGTGTGTGTGAATGTGTGCATATATATATGTATATATTATGCATATGTGTGTGTGCACGTGTGTGTGTATATATATGTGTATTTATGGGTATATATGCATGTGTGAGTGTGTTTATGTGTATGTGTGAGTGTGTGTGTGTATGTGTGTGTGTATGTGTGTGTGTATGTGTGTGTGTGTGTGTATGTATAGAGGGATTTTTCTTACCATTGTTTTAACTTTTTGCTTTTACAATGTCAGCTTTGGTTTGTTCCTCCCCCCTCCTCCCCATTGACAAAAATTGGAAGTTTTTTGGAAAGAAAAACTGGGAAGCTTTTTCTTTTTTAATTAAAGAAAAACAAAAGGAATGAGGGAGGGGCGGTGGCTGGGGTGGGGGGCGGTGGTTTGAGGGAGGGAGGAGGGGTGTCTAGTAGGAAGAAGAATGAAAAAGCAAGTCTGAAAAGCGTTCTCTCGACAAGCGAGCCTAATGGAAGTGGCCCTTCGAGATATGGACAGGAAAGAGTTGTAGTGGAGTGTCATATGTGACACGACGTGGTAGAATCAGGCGCTCGTCAATTATTGTTGTTTTAGTGAAGTTTTAGTAGATGTTTTACGGCGCTTGCAATTGATTAAAGTCATATGAGTGCCTATTTTTTGTTGTTTTAGTAACGTTTTATGGCGCTCGCAACTGCATAATGTCATATGAGCGCCCGTTAAACTTTGGGTATATTGAGTTATTGGTGTCATCTTAAAGCCTGTTTATTTGTCTTGCTTTAGATGAAAAAGTACCCACATATCTTGAATAGAAGTCGAGATGTTTGCGATTGATATTTGCGAGAAAATGACCGCCAAAGTTTTGTGACTTCCAAAGCTTGAGAGTCCTTAGAAATTAAAAATTTTCATTCTTTTGCGTGTGTGCCTCTTATCAACAACTTCCTGTAAAATGTACACATGAATTATACTTTTTTTTATATGGGCATAAAAAGAGTTGCGCTAAAAACAAAAAATCTGTAAAAATGTCCAAACAGCCATGCAGGTCCCGCTCACATATATATGACCGTATACAGTTGCAAGCGCTGTAAAGCATTTACCAAAAAAAAAAAAAAAAAAGCAACGCAAAAAAAGGAAAACAAAGGCAAATAAAAGAGAGAAAAACCCCCTGAAGACGCTAATTTCTTCGATTTTATTATCAATTTTGACGAGCGCCTGATTTCACCACGGTGTCTCACAATATTCTAGAGAGCCGCTCGTACCATTGGGTTCGACTGGAGAGCTTTTTGCTCACGACTGCAACCCGATCTGGTCCAAACAGGGGCGAGTCGTGAGTCGCTCAGGGGAATCATCAATTAAATAACCCAGCCAGGCTTTGTGGAATTCCTCGCGTCTCTTTCTACACACATTCGTGTTGTCTTTTTGTTTTCATTTTCGTTTTATTTCTTTTTTTTTCTTCTAGTTTCTCTTGTTTTTGTTCTCTCTCTCTATCTTTACCCCCCCC
>NW_004797575.1:297049-298385 GCF_000002075.1 Aplysia californica | reverse complement strand
AGAACCACCCCCCCCCCAAAAAAAAAAGCAACAAACAAAAAAGAGAAAGTTTAGTTTTAGTATTTAGTAAGAGTTTTACTGCACTTGCAACACAACAAGGTCATATAAGTGCCGAAGAATAGAGGTGTTACAAGAGAGTAACAAACATAAAAAGGAGGGGAGATCACGACGACAAATGTTTTATAAGGAAAGAAGGAACAAACCACACCAGAGCACCTGCCAACCACCGACAAACAAAAGAAAACAAAACGAACAAAAAAACCCCGCCCCAAAACAAACAAAAACAACAACAATAACAACAAACAAAACAACAAAACAAACAAACAAACAAAACCCCTTCTCTTCTCGTTTCGTCAGTCTTAAAATTAGTATGTTATCTTTTATTTAAAATCTTTGTTGTGTGTGTGGTTGAAGAATCATCGTTGCAGAAGTTCTCTGAATAATCTAAGGCTAAGAGTCGCTATTGTGATAATCAGAAATTTCACGCTGAGTCGGACCGTTCCTTACGGACCAATAACTTTCTGTTTTGATGCACAAAATGAGAACAAAGACCAGACAGTCAGAGCAATGAGGCGCAGGGTGTGAGGATGATAAAAAGGAAATGAAACGATAATTACCAACCGAATGATTTTTTCTTTGTGTTTGTTATCATTCTGTCGGTTAAACCTAATCACAGCGCATCCATTTCTTGATTTTCAAAGTTCATACAAGCGGTTAAATAGAGCGTATAAAATATGACAGTTTCTTTCACTATTGGAATAATAATCATATTTATACTCGGATGACAAATAAATGACTTCTTTTGGAGGAATTCATAATAACTTTCTCCTTATCTTTTTCTCAAAGTTGAAGAGGGGGTTCTCGTGGCCTAGAGGTTAAGGTCTTCACCTCTCATTCCAAGGTCCCGGGTAGCGAGGAAAAAATTTTCTTCTCTAAAATTGTCACCTTTCACCTGCTTTCCTGTTCTCTAGAAATGTTCTGTCGTCTGCTTTCGTCTCCACTTTCTGCTCCCACCCCCTCACCTCCTTTGCTTTCTCCTCTGGGCTCCTGACTCTTTCTGCACCTTTTCTACTGCTACTCCTTGGCTCCTTACTGATGTCTTTTAGCCACACCCCTGATCTTATGGTAGGACAGATCTACACCTAGCCTTTTCAGACAAGGGTTCAAAATCTCGGAGGTCCCGTGTGTAAGTTGCACACATTAAAGATCCCTCGGTGGTCCAACATCGATAAGAGTAGGTCTCGGCTGCCGCCCGTGCAAAATTCAAAATTTCCTACCAACTGAAAATATTTAATGTGTCCCGCGCGCTCATATGACCTTAAGCAGTTGCGAGCGC
>NW_004797575.1:290413-295972 GCF_000002075.1 Aplysia californica | reverse complement strand
ATCATCTCTCTCTTTCTCGCTTCCTCCCTTTCTCCATGGTTCATGGGATGATAAAAGCCCACCCACTTTCTCTGCACCATACCACCTACATAACATAGTAAAAGACCGAAAAACGTCTCCACAAAAGTGGTGCAATCCTCAAGTTCAAAATACAGACATACTCATCGGAAGGTTTCTCACAATAATATACCTACTTCTTTGACACGCCAATTACCCTAGGAAAACAAAGTGAGAGACAGATCACAGGCTCCCCTACCACAGTTACGTCATTTTCTGTGGTCAGTCGTTACCAGTGAGCCTTCCAGGGGGTCTGGTCAAGGAAAGTTCTCACGGGAACACTGGTAGTACCACACGGCAGAAGGCAGGAGATATTCGGAGACGTCTCCGGCGAGCTTCCAGTAATTCGAAGGCGCACTCCCGCACACAGATGCACTGCTTTAGGGAGTCAAAATGCGTATTGTTTGCTACAGATCACACATAGAGCCACTAAAACTGTCGTAAATCAATCATTTTCAAGAAAATTTCCAACCTAAGGGCAACATATCAAATTATGGGTTAAAACAGGGAGGTATGCCCCCCCCATACCTTGTAACCCCCCAAATTTTTTACTTGGTCTAGAGGCACAAAAGCATTTTGATTGGTCTATCTCCGTCGGAGACGTCTCCGAATAGATACTGCGACTTCAGAGACACAGTGCCGTGGAGTAGAGATAGTATTAACTGACGTAGCACTGTGTTTTTTCATTCAACCATAGAAAATATGATCAACTTCTATATAACAGCATGGGCCGGGAACTCAAGACAACAAGATAAAGAAAAGAAAATAAAATCGACTAAGACGGAAAGCATGTAACATTTCAATATCTGCATTCCCCTACTTGGATGAATTATACGTTACAGCTTGCGAAACAAAAAAATTAATTCAATCTTTTTGAAATAAACATTCATTGTTCCCTCAAATAAAAACATCAGTCAAAAGTAAAAGACCTAGGCTTCTGGTCTGTAACAAAAAAAAATTATTTTTACCATTATCCATCAAAATTCTTCCATCTTAACCATCTTGTTACAGTATTTATAATGACCTTAGAGCATGATTCAGAATAACATTAAATTACAGTCTGAATTCTGAGTATGTATCTAGCTTAAGATTATTATTGTTTATATTACTGTTCATTAAAACAATTATATTATGCACGTGACTGTAAGCCTATGTCTCTTTGAATTTGTATGTGAGTCTCTCTGTGTGTGTGTGTATGTGTGTGTGTGTGTGTGTGTGTGTGTGTGTGTGTGTGTGTGTGTTTGTGTGTATGTGTGTATGTGGTGAAACGCCAAAACAATGTGCCAGGATCTGGACAATAAAGATGTATCTTATACTTATCTGATCTTAAACTCCAGGAAAATACATATACAACGTCATGTGCTGCAGCAGGCTGCTAACTGGACTTTGCCTGCGTGCAGAAGTTCGAGGTTTTGTTTGGAACCGAGTTTAGCTCAATCTGATTTGATCTCTCCCACAACATCTTGCTGTAACTCTTACCCCTGCACCCATGCACGCACCACTGTTGGCTGCTACATTATTATACCTTTGGCATTGCACTCCGCGGCTTCTTTATGCCCATCTTGTTTTTCCTCGTAAAAAACTACTGTTGTTTGTTTTGAAACGCTTCTCTTTGTTTTTTCAACAAAGAAGAAGAACCCCCCCCCCAAACCAAACACCCCCTTCCTAAAAAGATTATAAAGATTAAAAAAAAATAATTAAAAACCAGAAACTTCTTTCCCCACCCCCTCCCCCACAAGCATACGAATACACAGACAACAACAGCAGCAAGGGCAACAACTACAGCATCAATAACAACAACAATAACAGCAGCAACAACAACAGCGACAACACCACCAACAAAAACAACAACACCACCACCACCAACAACAACATCAACAACAACAACAACTCTGCAGCCAGTACTTTACTTTTGACATGATAGCCCACCTACGTATTATGTCTAGCAAAGGTGGTAGATACATTTTGTAGACTCTCGCAGAAACACATAGTATTATTCTTCTACCGCTATCCCACCATCTGTTACAATTTCTGCACCCTGTTGGCTTACAGTGGCTGTACAGTTGTTGATTCGGCCATTGATGGATGGGGAGGTACCAGGAGAAATCTTAGCCTGTCCGGAAGTCTAAGATGTTGCTGTAAGTGTGAATGCGATATTATAACATTACAAAAGTTATGAATCAAAGACATTGATCGGTAATTTTATATCTGTGGACATTTTGATGGAAAACTTGGCCGTAGACTGTATCATAACGGGAGATAAATGTACTTGGTAAAAGCGAGGTCACTGTCAACACGTACGTAATTTGGCTCCACGTGCACAGAAACGATGTCTGTATTGTACTGATGTACTATTATTATTTTTGTAAAATTTTTATATATAAAGTTCTCTAAATGCTCATTTTCCTGGTTTCGATGAAGTTTCGAGCATCGTGTTTTCTTTTATGTTTTAAAAAATTTTTTTGATAATACTTATGAAGGTACTGTACTATTCTGAAGGAGTGAAAACGGGTAGAATATTAATAGTACTGGAGTTTAAAAGAAAAATTTGTTTGTTGCTTTAAAAAAAACCCATATAAAACCACGTTCTCTGTACCATGAAGATATTATTTCCAAGTCGTGGTAAACACAGAGAAAAAACTACTACTTTTGGCCTACCCTCCTACTTCTCTTTCAGATCTAACATTCAGATACAAATTCCTGGTTTTTGGGGGGTATATCTGTTATGCCAACACTTTCTTAAGATACAATGTTTGATCTTCCTGTTGTTTCATGGCATAAGATTACGGCAACTCCATTCCTCAAATCTTGAGATTGCATCTATTCAATATGTTAATACCAGTACTTTGGTTTTACCATGCTAATTGATCATGGCGATAGTGAAGGAAGAGAAGGATGATACCATGGTTTGACTTACTTGGTCATGTTATTCAAATGTTGGTACTTTTTCTGGATATATCACATTTTTATACTACTATCTGATGATTTTCTTATATTAGGGTACTTAACGCCTGTACCAGTGATGTGCACACACACCTACTCTCTCTCTCTTTCTCTCTCTCTCTCTCTTTCTCTCTCTCCCTTTCTCTCTCCTTTTTCCACTTTCTCTCTCACACACACACGCACAAACACACACACAAACAAACACAAACACACACACACATACACAGATAGAGGAGAGAGAGAGTGGAGAGTAGAGAGTAAGTAGAGAGAGAAAGAAAGAAAGAGAGAGAGAGAGAGATAGACAGAGAGAAAGAGAGAGGGAGTGGGAGAGATTAAGAGGGGAAGAGAGTAAACAGAAACTAAAAGTGAACAGGATGTCAAAACAATTAATAACATCTCTATGGTAATTATGTTAAATAACTTACTTTACTCTACCACTGAAATATTGCTTTTAACATTTTCATGTTTTTTGTTTGCTTTGAAGACTTTTAAGATTTTGTATTTGTTAGTTATATATTTTTCTTTTCATTCTTTTCTTGGTTTTGCTGTCTTTTAAGGAAGGAGAGCGATGATGGGTACTGAAACAGCAGACATCAAACAACAATGTTTTCTGTTTCGATAATTGTCTCTAACGTCTAAGATTTACTTTCTTGGAACAGAAGTTTCTCCGCCTCTTTACCATCATTTACCCCTAAACTATCGTGTCTCGAAACCCCACAACGTATACGATTACATTTTTACCTTCCCTTTTGGTTTTCTATTCATTTTTTCCTTCCTTCCTTTTGTTTATCTATTCATTTCTTCCTTCCATTTGTTTGTCTATTCATTTCTTCCTGTCATTTGTTTATCTATTCATTTTTTCCTGTCATTTGTTTGTCTATTCATTTCTTCCTTCCTTCCTTCCTTCCTTTTGTTTAGAAAAAAAGGAATCCGTTTTGGAAGGAGTGCACAAAACGTTCAATCAATTCCTCGGCGAGCCGGGCGAAACACGCGAGAAATGAGGAGACCCGGGAGGATTAAGAAGCCAGTTGGACGTAGCAAAAAGGAATAATTGATGGACGTGGGAGCTCCGTGTGTCCCGCAGAACGATGATGACCGTAATAACAATCATAAAACTTGTGCCATGCCATAAACCACAGGGATCAGGGGAGCCATTTTACGTTGTGTGTTCTTGATGTATGATAGAAGTTTTTACACCGGAACTGTAAGCTTTGGATTCAGTAGGATGACCTCATTTCCAAGCCGGTGAACGTTGGGTCAAACAGATTTTTATTTCTCCATTTATGCATTTATTTGATCACTCCCCGAAGAGGAGGGACTAATTCTGTTGATCTGGCTGTTTATCTATCTATCTATCTATCTATCTATCTATCTATCTATCTATCTATCTATCTATCTATCTATCTATCTATCTATCTATCTATTGTCTGTTATACCAACGTGTAAATGGAAAGCGTATTACAATTTAAAAAAATAAAAACCCAAAAGACTCTTTAGAATAAACATAATTTATGTTCAACATTTGTTACAAGTATGTCTGAAACCAAGACTTAGTCTTGCACATACGTCCCCTTCCATCTACTGTACAGAGTTCCCAAAATGGACTGTTTCTGAATCTTCTTTAAGTTGACCTTGCTCTTATATATGACCTTATGCAGTTGCGAACGCCGTAGAACTTTACTAAAACTAAACTTATAAAGACAAAGAAACCAAACAATAATAATGCTGACTCAGTTGTTTTTCTTCCTTCCTGTTTTGTCTTAATTGAAAAACTACCAATTTATAATTATACACATATGAAGATAACGAAACAATAGCCCTTTCAATAAATTATGGGTGAAAATACAGAGACAGCCTTCATTATAACACAAAAAAGGAGAAAATCAAGTTATGGATAATTGAAATGAGAACAAATAACGAAATACAATAACTTCGTTTCCGTCTCGAAATAGTAACACGCAAAAATGAGTACAGGGTTATGAGATTAGTGATACAATGAAATATGATATCCCCTTCAAAAATAAAAAGAAGAAGAAAAAAAGAACAACCCAAAAAGACCCTTTAAAAAAACAAACAAAATAATTAATCCCAAAAATAATATAAAAAAACAAACAAACCAATCATTAAATCACTGAGATAATGCTGTTGCTTATAAAGGGGTACTGACGATGACGATGATGATGATGATGATGATGATGATGATGATGATGATGATGATGATGATGATGATGATGATGATGATGATGATGATTTTAGTAATCCTTTCTGTTAACCATAACATTCTCTTACCATAATCCCAGCCTCTGTTTTCGTGATCTACAAAAACAACAGTGATGATGATGATGATGAGGATGATGATGATGATGATGATGATGATGATGATGATGATGATGATGATGATGAGGATGATGATGATGATGATGATGATGATGATTGCTGCTACGTGCAGCTGATGAGAGTGATGATGACGGAAACGATTTTCTAAATTTGCAAATCTAAAAGGGGAGCGGATATTAAATACATCTCTCTCTCTCTCTCTCTCTCTCTCTCTCTCTGCGA
>NW_004797575.1:285718-288372 GCF_000002075.1 Aplysia californica | reverse complement strand
AGAGAAAGAGAGAGAAAAGAAGTGAACGTATATGGGGTTCTTCACACAATATCTATTCAACATAAACACACACACGTACAAACACACACACACACACACACACACACACACACACACACACACACACACACAGATAGAGATAGAGAGACAGAGAGAGATAAAGAGAGAAAGAGAGAGAGGGTGAGAGAGGCGGGAGAGAGGTGGGAGAGAGAGAGACAGACAAACAGATATACAGACAGACAAACAGACACATCGACAGACAGACAGACAGACAGACAGGGGAAAGAAAGTAAAGTAGGGAACGGAGCGTTTAGGGTTTTTCGAGTGGCTGGGCGAGGCGAAATGGATAGGAGGGCGATGGGGAAGGAGAGGGGTGAGGGGTGGGTGGAAAGAGGGGGAGGGAGAGGCTGGAGTTTCAGAGAGGGACCACGAGAAAACAAGTAGACATTTCCCTGCAGAGATAATAATAACTCTTGACCCTGAATGCCCGCCAAACTGACAAACGGACACAACGAGCTTCGTGGTAGCGCCGCTTAAGGTTCTCCGCAACCAACTGTTTTTGTTTCTGTTACGTTCCATCAACATCTTTGACATTACTGCCGTACGCTGACTAAACGCCTTTTTCTTATTCACAGTAGTTTCGAGATATAAAAAGGCATTTTGTCAGCGTGACCTTTTCAAAGGAGCGTTCTTCCGAAATTTGAATTCTAATTTATTCGAAAACAAGTCTCAGTTTCACTTTGCTGTTTTTAATTACACAAGTAGGATCAGACTATCGATTTAGCAAAAAAATATTAATTCGGAGCCAAAAAATGAAAAAAATGCGTTTTGTCTGCTTAGGAGAGATTAGTCTGTAATGTAAACTTTTGTTTCGTGGAAAAATTATTTAATGTGAATTTTTGCAATTGATGTAAACTGAACAAAAATGTTAAGGGCTGAAATGGAGGTTTTTCGAGTTTGTTAGCGGGTGTAACGGGCAATGAAGTATTGTCAGGTGATACCAAAGGAACAGATTCCATAAATTGAAATTAATTTTTTTAAAGGCCCTTCAAAATACGTCCTGTATATTTCTTTTTAAAAAAGCCATAAACCACTCAAACAAAGTGATAGCATTTTGAAGTTGTTGTACAGAAATAACTCTCTCACAGAAATGGGGGCTCTCTTAAGTTATTGATTGGAGAGTCATTTATGTCAGTTTGTTATCGATGTGAGAGGGAAAGTTATCTTACAAGCAAGACGTTCCTCCAAACTTAACAAACATAATGTCTTACTAGAAAGTTCAAAGTGGTGTTAAGAACCTGGGAAACTCACCAAACTATTCACCTTCAGGAAACAACACCGTTGTGGATTCGAACTGAGGTCGTCATAATCGAAGTTTTACATGCTACGAATTGAATCTCAACTGGCCAGCCGTCCTATGTCTTGAGGTTTAGTAAGAGTTTTACGGCATTTGCAAAAACACAATAGGTCATATAAGAGCCGAAGAGTTAAGATGTGTTACAGAAGAGTAACTAGCACAAAAAAGAAGGAGTGATAAATAAGGATGACAGATGTTTGATAGGAAAGAAGGAGCAAACCACACCAGATCACCCACCAATCACCCTTTGTCCTAAGCCTACAGGAACTTGAAGACCACAAGGGGAAAACGACTGTAGTCACAAACTGAAATTCGTAAGGTTACCAATTTTGAACGCTTGTTGACTCATAACTATATTTCTGTTCAATTCTTGGTTGATTATTGTTGTTAGATTTTGCATTCAATAACACTTAACAATAAACCACCAGTCAAACTAACATAAAGTTATGAGTCTACAAGATATTAAAATCGGCACCCTCACATTTTCCAGTATGTGACTACCGTCGTTTTCCCCTTGGAGTAACTATATTTCATAGTTACTCCAAGGTTTCCCCCCTGTGCTCTTCACTACTTGTATTCAAGCTTACATTTATTGGTTGCCGTTACGGGAGCCGGTAGTACATTTGTAGTTGCTAGATCCCCTCAAAATGCCGGGATGTTCACATGACAATGACCCCTGGTCCTAATTATATACTCATCACATCCACACCCAGAAGGTCCCTTTTTATAAAACTGTACTCAACCGAAAACATATAATTCTTTTGGTGTAAAACAATTTAATCTCGTGACAAAAGGTACCGTTTTGTGTGTGGTCTGAGCAGGTCATTACTGTCGCGGGAACGTGTTGTAGCAAGCCAGGGCGGGTGGCGCGGGAAATAATTAGACTTGCCTCTCGCTGTGAGGGCCGTTAATCCATCACTTTCCCGCCACAATAGAGCCAAATGGGGGGCCAGGCGGTTAGGCGGTGGCTGGAGAGAGACATGGAGAGAGAGAAAGAGAAGGGGAGAGAAAGAGACGGGTGGATAGAGAGATGGAGAGAAAGAGAAAGAGAGAGAGACTGTGGAGGGAGAGAGATGGGGAGAGAGAGACAGAGAGATGAGGAGGAGACTTAGTGAGAGAGATGGGGAGAGACACACACAGAAAGAGAGAGAGAGAGAGAGAGAGAGAGAGAGAGAGAGAGAGAGAGAGAGAGGGAGGGCGTGGGGCGTTGGTTGATGACTACAAACAAGAGGATGGGTTCTTAGTCAGCCCTCTCTCCGCCTTCTCCCCGCCTACCCCCTTCCCCTCGTGTTTCTGT
>NW_004797575.1:282593-283780 GCF_000002075.1 Aplysia californica | reverse complement strand
TATTATTATTTCATTTTGTTGGTAAGTGTTTTATGGCTTTCGCAACTACATAAGGTCATATGAGCGCGCGGGACACACCGAACATTTTCAGTTGGTAGGAAATTTTGAAATATGTCCGGGTAGCGGCCGATGTCTTATCGATTTTGGACCACCAAGGGGTCTTTAACGGGCACAACTTGCGCACGGGACCTCCAAGATTTTTCGCCCTTGTCCGAGAAGACTAACTGTAGATCTTTCCTACATCAGGGGTGAGCTGAAAGACAGCAGTAAGAAAGAGCCAAGGAGTAGCAGTAGAAGGGCGGCAGAAAGAGTCAGGAGCCCATAGGAGGGGGCAAGGGAAGAAAGGGAAGGGGGAGGGGGTGCAGAAAATGGAGTCAAAAGAAGACGACAGAATATTTCTAGAGAGTAGGAAAGGAGGTGAAAGTACTGAAAGGAGACAATTTTAGAGAAGAAAATTATTCCATCGCAACCCGGATTCGAACCCGGGACTTTTGAATGAGAGACGAGCACCATAGCCTCTAGGCCACGAGAGCCCCCAAGTGTGGAAAATGAAGGGGAAGGAAGAAGAAGAAGAACAATGATGTTTTTGTTTTTTCAGTTCATTAAATAGGCAACTGTGAAGCAACAGTCAGATTCTTCGCCTTTCTCGTAAAAGACGTAAGTTCAGTTCTATTGTGGGAAAGAGGTTATACCGGGTATCCCCGCCTGTATTGAGGGATGTAATTTCCTTACTGTAAAATACCGAGAGGCCCCTCGAAGCAACCGACCATCAAAATGATCAATAATTGATATTATAAAAATTAACAGCGCAGGCAACCCTAGTGTGATTCAATAGTGGGGCATTCTTGAACTTTCCAAGGATCTCAACACACTCTTCAGTCTTGTTGGAATCCCATTTTTTGAACAGTTTCAAACTCCAAGGCACTGCAATAGGGACTGGCACCGAGGTCATCAGCATAGCAGTCCAGCATTATAACGAAAGAGTAAAGGTCCGTGTCCCTCTGTGGTACTACTTCATTAATTTTTTTCTAAGATACACGTATTGCCCTTGACACCAACGAATTGGGCAGCTGGTTGTAGCCTCAGGAGGAGAGGGATGGACCATTAATTGTTTGACCAGACAAGATCACTCACAAAGATGGGCATAGAAAGTGGGGACATGAGAGGGGAAAGGGGCGAGGCGGAAA
>NW_004797575.1:278753-280409 GCF_000002075.1 Aplysia californica | reverse complement strand
CACACACACACACACACACACACATACACACACACACACACACACACACACACACACACACACGCGCGCGCGCACGCACACAAAGCCTGTCACAGCGACTGGCATCATTGAAGCGCTCAGCTGACAGCAGGGACCTGTCAATAGATCCGACCATGTTTCATACATTCGCCTCCAGGCTGGATAGCTGAGTGAGTCTGCTTGGTTGGTTGACTGGCTGGCTGGCTGGTTGGTTGACTGGCTCTTTGGTGGTCTGTGTGTTTGGTTGGTTGTTTGGCTGTCTGGTTGGCTGGCTGGTTGACTGGTTGGCCGTCAGTGTGATTGGTTGGTTGATTGGCTGGCTAGTTGGTTGTCTGTATGTCTGGTTGGTTGGCTGATTGGCTGGTTGGCTATTTGGCTGGTTGGTTGGCTGTGTGTCTGGTTGGCTGGCTGGATGGTTGTTAGGGCGAGCGAGTATAGCACTCCCAACTCACTCACCAACACAATGACGTAACCGCTGCGTGCTCACGCGAATGAGTGAGGTAGTGAGTAGTGAGAAAGAGTGTGTTTATAGCGAATATCAGTTCAACTCTTTTTACAAGAGTTTATGGCACTTACAACACAATAAGATCATCTGAGTGCTTAAGATTAGACGTATTACAAAATTAGTAACTAATGCGAAAAGAAGAACGAGAGATCAGAACGATAGATGTTTGATTGGACAGAAAGAGCAAACACTCCAGAACTTGCGCCAACCACCCGCGAAATTTTTAGCACTAAAGTATCTTTTAACTGTTAGTTGGTTTGTAGTTTGATTCTTCGGGTCTGTGTGTGTTTTTTTATCCCAATATTTTTATGGCTGTTGATACTTTCTATTTTTGTAAAATTTGGACTGTCCTTAATGTTTTTATTAAACACGGCCAATCCCTATTCTTTTCGCCTTCTCTTCATAAATAATGATGATGTTAATGAAGATGGCATGATTACAATAGTGAATGCAGCAACATTGATGATATGATAAAAATGATAACATTAACCATGATAACAATCACCACCATCACCATCTGCATTGTTTAAGAAGCAAAGTATTTGGGAAAATTACACAGAAAAAGAATGTAATTATAACATGTTTAAAAAGTGTTTTATTGAATCAGCTCAACGTTTCGCCTCAAAGGCTTCCTCACTATCATCATGATCATCACGTATTGGCAGATGTGTTGCCGGAGGTTCGAACCAGAATCGTCCAAACCTCTACGGTCTTGAAAACACATCCGTGATGACCTTGACATCCGGGCATAATATTCGCATCCTTGACCTGAGACCTGTGCCATCTGGCTTTTGAATAAGATCTTAACAAGTGTTCTTCCAACATTTTGCCTCTGTTTAATTAACAGTCTGCTCACGTTTGCAGACAATCCCACCCCACCCTTTCCATCCAAAACTTCCCTTTCCACCCTACACACCCCTTTCCATCCAAAACTCCCCTTTCATCTCCTTCCTCATCAATTTTCCTCTCATGCTTCCCACAATATTGTCCACACAAACCACCCACAGATTTTGACTTTTCTAAGTTTTCTTTCTGCCAGCGGACAAAAGAATCGACAGGTGGTGGGCATGGATTGGCCACTGGTCCACGACCAAGGTGATTGTGTGTGTGTGTGTGTGTGTGTGTGTGTGTGT
>NW_004797575.1:276056-277916 GCF_000002075.1 Aplysia californica | reverse complement strand
AGATAGATAGATAGATAGATAGATAGATAGATAGATAGATAGATAGATAGATAGATAGATAGATAGATAGAGACAGAAACAGAGACCGAGTCAAAAGGTCCACACTCTATGAATACTTGCTATAGCGTGACAAAGCCGAGGGCCGGGTATAGGCCGCCTGGTAATGACGTCATAATGAAGCTGTTTGGTTCCTCCCACACCCCAGCCGTAGGGAGTAGGGTGACCGGTTGTTGTGATTGCTTCAGGTCATAAGGTCAACCGTTATTTCCCTCAGGACTCCGGGGGGAGGGACGCCTCTCACCTTCGGAGAATTTTTCTTTTGGTTCTATATCTGTTCTGTTGACCTATGGCACCGTCCGTCCTTCTGTTTGGTCTGTTTGTTTTATCTGTTCTGTTTGGTCTTTTCGCTCTATCTGTTCTGTTGGCCTATGACATCGTCCATTGTTCTGTTTGGCTCTTTCAGCATATTTCAATTCGTTTTTGTTTTATTCTTTCGGTTGGTTGGTCGGTCGGTTGGTTGGTTGGTTGGTTGGTTGGTTGTTGTTGTTTTTTTTGGGTTTTTTGGGTGGGGGGGGGGCATTTTTGGTAAGTGTTTTACGGTGCTAGCAACTGCATGAGGTAATATAAGCGCGCAGAACCCATTAAACATTTTCAGTTGGTAGGAAATTTGGAATTTTGCCCGGGTGGCGGCGAAGCCCACTCATCAATATTGCAGCACCAAGGGATCTTTTAAGTGTGCACCTTGCACACGGGACCTTCGAGATTTTTCGCCCTTGTCCGAGAAGGCTATGTGTATATCTTTCCTACCAGAAGATTAGGGTTATTTATGAAGGACAACAGTAAGAAGGAACCAAGGAGTAGCGGTAGAAAGGCTGCAGAAAGAGTCCCGCGCTCTCATATGACCTTATGCATTTGCGAGCGCTGTAAAACACTTATCCCCCCCCCCCAAAAAAAAATACACAAAAAAGAGTTACTGCAAGACAGCATTCAGCTCGCGATATCAAGACAAGCACCAGCAGCAATATCTGGGTCAGGACAAGTGTGTGAATCCTGCTCGTCTCCCAAACCAATATTGCGTTGCTCAGAAACGCCTGTCTTGACAGTTACCCTCTTTTCCCGTGATGACAGCGCTTACTTCATGCACGGGATACGTTGTTATTTGGGGAGAAAAAAAAACATAAAACAAAAAAAAACAAAAAAAAGACTCCTAAAACCCCCCCACCAAAACTAAACAAAAAAGACCCCCTCCCTTCCCTATAAAACAACTCCCAAAAACTGAAAATAAAACAAAAATAAAACCAAAAAAAAGAGAAAACAGAACCCCTCCCTCCAAAAAACCCCAAACACACAAGCAACAAACTTACAACAACAACTAACCCCCCCCCCCCATCTAAAACAAAGACAAAGCAAAAATTAACAACGAAGAAAAGGAAACCTAATATTTCCCATCGTCCCAAAAGTTGACGCCACACCGCCATGTCGTCGTTTGCGTGACCTAGGCTGTGTGTGTGAGGCGGATATGACGTTGTCTACAAGTTCTGACAGAGTTACTGCAAGATAACATTCAGCTCACGGTATCAAGACTTGTACCAATGATGGTCTAGGAGCAGTCTCCGTGTAAGGACAACAGTGTGTGCTTTCTCCTTGTCTCCCAAACCAGTATTGCCTTGTTGCTCAGAAACGCCTGTCTTGACAGTTACCCTCTTCTCCCGCAATGACAGAGCTTTCTTCACGCATACGGCACTTTGTTATTTAAGGAGAAAAAAACTACAAAACAGAACGGAAACTACCAACCCCCTCCCCCCCAAAAAAAAAACAACAAAAAAAAACAACAACCCCACACCACTATAAAACTACTCC
>NW_004797575.1:272749-274001 GCF_000002075.1 Aplysia californica | reverse complement strand
TGTGTGTGTGTGTGTGTGTGTGTGTGTGTGTGTGTGTGTGTGTGTGTGTGTATGTGTGACCAGCAACTCATCCCTCACTGGACATTGAGGACAGAGTAATGGCGGGGAATTACGTTGACCGCTAGTGTCTGGATGGCCTCCCCTGTGGGCGGAAGTGACGTAGGACAACTACCGGCGATGGATGACTCTGGGAACATGGGCTCATCTGTCTGTAAGGCATCGTTGTGAATTCAGGCGCTAGTCGGCATTTTTCCACCGCTTGTACAATTTTTATCATGAAAATTTTTTTTTGGCTCAACACCTTATTTATATTAGGTCCGTTTAAATTCCAAGTCCACGTTATTGATCACCGTAGTAACATTTTAAGTTACAATGGCATACATGCAAACATACAATATACATGCATGAATACTGTAGCCATTTTCCCTCTACTTCTTTTGTATGTTTGTCACTCTCTTGTGAACTGCTATTTCCGGGGTGCCTTGATAGTCGAAGCAGACTTTTTGCTGTTGAGGCTAGAGAGGTGAGCAGAGTAAGCCCAGTGATTCCCCGTTTGGACCTCTCTGTTAACATCCGCCCCTTGGCGCTCATAATTATGACCTTACGCAGTTTCGAGCGCCATTAAACCTTACTAAAACAAAACATAATAAACAACATGAAGAGATTTTAAAACTCCACTGGGAAGGAAGCAGGGTCCTTATTGGTCATAATTTTTCAGTTACATTATTTTATTGATCCTTGTCTTTCTGGGCTCACATTGATTCTACGTTGTCGGTAGTCACAGTATAATTGTATTTGTTTTTGTTTCTGACTAGCAAGCTCTCATGTCATGCTGTCCCGCGTAAGCTCATAGGTTCAGTCCACGTCATATTTCCTGACACATTCCTGACACATCACGCAACGTAGTCAATGGTTTGTGAGACAGGACACAGCAGTCTGGCGTAGCATTTGAAAGAGTCTTACACTTACACACACACACACACACTCACATTCATACCACACACATACACACGCACGCATGCATACACACACACACACACACACACACACACATATATACACACACACACACATATTCACACACACACAGATCTATATAATCATTTTATGTTATTTTCGGGATATTTTAAAAACTTTTTTTCAACATGTCATAAAATCAAATTGTGCCATTTTCTTTGAAAAGAATAGCATTAGCAGTGGACTTTTTAGACAGTGAGTCTCTGAATCTGATTTAATATAAAAAAAAAAAAAT
>NW_004797575.1:267684-272588 GCF_000002075.1 Aplysia californica | reverse complement strand
TCTCTCTCTCTCTCTCCCTCTCTCTCACTCTCTCTCTTTCTCTCTCTCTTTCTCTCTCTCTCTCTCTTTCTCTCCCGCTCCACATCTTCCCCCTCTCTCCCTCTTTCTCTTTCTCTCTTTTGATTTTCTTTCCCCTCTTCCATCGCTCAACAACCTTCCGATCTTATTCTAAGCCAATAATGAAAGCATCTTTGTTTATAATAGCTGTGTACATAAGGGCTATAGACACACATGCTTTATGAACGAATGGTTGAATGAATGCATGAATAAATGAATGAATGGAACTGACCAGGCAAGCGATTTTTAGCAGATCTTGAGAAAACTTTGATAAAGCGTCCATTAGATTACGCAGAAAACCATGTCCTTCTGAATCTGAGACATAATATTGACATTTTGAAATAGCAATTAACAGCTAGGTACTCTCCAAATATTTAAGTAATCTATTTTCGTTTCCAGACAGGATGTCACCGTTTTCTTTATCCACCCACGACACACGTCTAGGGGAGTCCGCCACTTAAAAAGTGAACGATTTCAACAAGGACTTCAAGAATGGCTTGGCTGTTGGTCACATAGAAGTAGAAACAGAGACAGACAGTCAATACAAGAAAAGAGTTCTGGAGTTGGGAGGTCTGTGTGAGTCCATCACTTAAAAAGGGAACAACTTCAACAAGAACTTCAAGAATGGCTTGGCAGTTCGTCACATAGAAGTGGAAACAAAGTCAAACTGTGCATAATATGTGACGTGAGTTCAATTCTGGTGAATGGAAGTCTTGTTTTGTTTTAGTAAGGTTTTACGGCGCTGGCAACTGCATAAGGTCATATGAGCGCCAAGGGGTGGATGTCAACAGAGAAGTCCAAACGGGGAATCAGGCTTACTCTGCTCACCTCTCTAGCCTCAACTGCACAAATTCTGCTTCGACTTTCAAGGTACCCCGGAAATAGCAGTTCACAAGAGAGTGACAAACATACAAAAGAAGTAGAGAAAAAATGCCGATAGTAATGATGAGGAAAGAAAAAGCAGTAGCTCCCCCTATGTTGTTCTGGCACAGCATGAGCATGGCATTTAGGAAGGTCTATTTGAGCAAGTATCGAGTTATTTCTGCAGTGATACTGTATCCGATTGACGGTTGACATTGGCATGTATGGTATAACCAGCCAGCAGCCCTAATGGTAAACATTGTGAGGCAGCATGGTGAAATCAGACGCTCGTCAAAATAGCAAAATTGGAGAAACAGGCATTTTTCTGCCAGTATGGACATTTTTATAGAAATTTTTTTTTTTGGCTTAACCTCTTTTATGTCCATATGAAAACATTTTTGCGGGTGAATTTTATTGAAAAAACTTTGAGTTAAAGGCACAAAATATTTCATTTTTCAGTTTCAAAGACTCTTTGGCTATTAGAGTTCCCAAACTTTAGCGGCCATTTTCTCGCTAATTTCACCTCAGAAACCAGACGACCTCACTTCCTTCGATCACCAAAATGTCGAGTTCTATCCAAGATAAATGGAAATTTATTTAATTGGAAGCAAGGCAAATAAATCAGCTTTCAGATGATACCAATAACTCCACATGCCCAAAAATTGACGAGAGCCTGATTCCACCACGCTGCCTCACAACTGTAATTCAAAAATGTTTACCAGTCCAAGAAGAGCACAGGTAACCTGAGTGAAGAAGCGTGTAAACAGAATCACCTCCACCCCTAACCACTGCTTAGCTTCTCCAGTGGTTCAAATTATTTTCGTTTTTATTAAGAAAAAGGGCACACACAGAAGCAACAATAGCCAATTAGTGCTGAGAAAAATTAAAACGGATAGATATAAACAACAAGAGGAGATAAAAGAAAAGGGGCCTATCAAAGACACCCTCTAACCACCTGCATTCCATTTAAATTGCATCCATTAATATCATAATTTGTCCTGCTCTCCATAACTGTGGCTGATCTGGCAGCCACCGAAGAGCTTTTAATAGCCCATAATTGATCCTTACTTGGAAACGGAAAACCTAACAAGATAACATTGGAAAATAAAGTGAAACTGGAATCAATCTGTTAGAAAGAAAATATCCAATAAACAAACAAACTCCATTTAATCAACGAAACAAAAACAGGAAACAAAAACAGGAAACAAAAGCTAAACAAAACTAAACAAACAAAACAAAACAAACGAAACAAAACAAAAGAGCCCAGAGAGATAAAGGGAAACAAGCGAAGATTTAAGGTGTTTAACTGTTAGTTTGATTCAACTTCTCTGAAAAATCTGGCATTCGGATGACTGCACACTCTCTCTGTGTATAAACGTGTGGGTTACAGGAATGTTGTTGTGTGTTATATACCGTTCTTATAACGTCTGAATTATTGCACTGCTTTTACGGGGGCTCTCGTGGGCTGAGGATAAGGTGTTCGCCTCTCATTCAATAGGTCGTGGATTCGAATCCGGACAGCGACAGAAAATTATTTTCTTCTCTAAAATGTTCTCCTTTCACATCCTTTCCTGCTCTCTAACAATGTTCTGTCCTTTGCTTTCGTTCCACTTTCTGCCCCCACCCCCTCATCTCCTTTGCACCCTACTTTGGGCCCCTGATTCTTTCTGTAGCCTTTCTACTGCTACTTCTTAGGTCCTTCTTACTGCTGTCTTTCAGCCACACCCCTGATTTTCTGGTAGGAAAGATCTACACCTAGCCTTCTCGGACAAGGGCGAAAAATCTAGGAGGCCACGTCTGCAATTTGCGCATGTTAAAGATCCCTTGGTGGTCTAAAATCGATAAGAGTAAGCTTTGGGCGTCACCTTGGCAAAGTTCAAAATTTCCTACCAACTGAAAATGTCTAGTGTGTTCCGCGCGCTCATATGACCTTATACAGCTGCGAGCGCCGTAAAACACTTACCCCCAAATAAGTTTTAAATTGAGTGTACACACCAAAGTAGCCTAACTGTCTCGCCAGGGATACAGAATTAAAGGTTCCTTTTTCTTTCCTTTTTGTTTCCCTTTTATTCTTGTTGTGTTTCAAAAGTTCTGACTTTGGAAGAACTCACTCAACCGTTGTTTTATGTATTTACGTATTCAGAGCAATGCTCCACCCCCACCCCCCCAAGAACCCACAAACACACTCACACACACACACACACACTCTCTCTCTCTCTCTCTCTCTCTCTCTCTCTCTCTCTCACACACACACACACACACGCATACACACATACACCCCCCACACATAAGCACACACATACACATACACATACACATTCACACGCACCCCCACCCCCCCACACACACACAAACCTCCCTTGCCTCCACCTGCAACAGCAACAACACCACTACCAACAACAACAAAAATTCGTTGAGGCAAAAGCCTCACTTACAGAACATTAGACAGACCGACTCACTGGCTGCCCCGTCACAGCCAGATACGACGTGAGAAGGAGAGAGAGCTTGTGAGAACTCACCCTGCCCGCTGATTAGGTACGGTGCAACCAGAGACTCAGCCTATGATTATCTTAACTTATTCATATTTTTCCACAAAAATTAAGGCTAGTTTTTAAAAAAGTATCTTCATGAATAATAGTAATAATAATAATAATAATAATAATAATAATAATAATAATAATAATAATAATAATAATAATAATAATAATAATAATAATAATAATAATTGCATTTATATACCGCCTATCCATGCTCAAGAGCGTGCACTATGCTTTTTACAACTATCATTGCCTCAGCAGACCCTCTGAGAACACTCAGAAACATCGTCGGCTTCCGCGGAAGTATACAGTGCAAGCTGCGGATTTCACGCGCTCAAACACTATCAAACTGACAAGATCTTTCTCTGTCTATAGCCGGGTACCCATTTCCACCTGGGTGAAGTGAGGAAAATGTGTGCAAAGTGCCTTTCCCAAGGACACAACGTCGGGCCCCTGACGGGATTCGAAACCACAACCTTACGGTTGCGAGTCCGAGAGCCTAACCACTAGGTCACCGACGAATGAAAGAAGCCAGCACTTTGAGCAACGAAGAACTGTTTTATTTTTTTAGATGTAGATTTTTTCTTTACGCCCCATCGACACAACTTTGAACGTTCAGGGCTGTCCTAAGAAATATTCATTAAAATTCATCTCGCTTTGGAATCGAACTAATGTCTTCTGTGCACGACGGCGAAGCATCTATTCGCTACACCACATACATCAGTAACAACTAACCTTGACCTTTGTACATGATGTATGGTTTATCCTTGACATTATTTTATAATAACCCAGTTTGCTCAGGAGAATTTAAAACGGTGTTTTTTATATAATAGGTAAACTTCCGCCTGCGGGGAATCCAACTTCTTACATGTCTTTTGTGGGTGGTTGACGGGTGCTCTGGTGGGGTTTGCTCCTTCTGTATTATCAAACATCTATCTTCCTTATCACTCCTCCATCTGTTTCGTGTTTGTTACTCTCTTGTAACATCTCTTAGCTTCGGCACTTATATAACCTTATTGTGTTGCAAGTGCCGTAAAACTCTCACTAAAACTTAAAAATCCCCACTTCCTTGGCATGTTTGTTCGTTCGTTTGTTCGTTTGCTAGTTTGTTTGTTTTGGGATGAAAAAAGGTGTGTGTGTAAGGGGGAGAGGGGGGGGGTTATTTAACAAAGAGCGGAACTTCTTCATAGTTCACATCTGGCGTGGGTTTTCGACAGGTTTAACAAAAAAGGATAGTTTAGTTGTCCGACACCGCCTCCACTTGAGGCTGACTGTAGAGGGTGATGGCTGGTGACACTTGGGTGGAGCTGTGCATTGGAGTTGTGGCTGGAGTGAGAGACCGTAATAATCATTGGCTGGAGTGAGGTGGGGGGGAGAGGTTCGCTATTTTAGAGGTAGAGCTGTAGATAGAGAGATCGAGAGAGAGAGAGAGAGATGGAGTGAGAGAGA
>NW_004797575.1:263062-264750 GCF_000002075.1 Aplysia californica | reverse complement strand
CCCCCCCAAAAAAAACAAAAACAACAACTAACAACCAACAAAGAAAAACAACAACAAAAACAACAAAGTCGATGTTTCGTGATGTTTAATCCCAGCTGAGACAAATGACGTCACAGTCTTTTGTGTCCTTGTCGACCTCGTGTGTCTCGCCGAGTATGTCTAGCTAAGGCTGTAAAATCCCGTACAAGTGGGGGATTTTAAAAATGAGTGACACGTTCTTTACAGATTTTATCGCTCATTGAAACGCTAAACTTTTCAGAAAGGACGTCTGTCTTGTGGAAAAAAGAGCGCCTGTGTATTTCATGCAAGCTCACAATATACGCGTCGTAAAAGTTGTTTACTCCAGGGTGTTTTCATTCATCTTCACCCTCTTGACTCGGTCCTGTATTATCATGCTCAAATATTGCTGGGGTTTTATCTCAAAAGACAGTATGACATTCAGTTTTGGATGAAACTGAGTTATCGATTTCATCTGATAGCAAAGATCGTGTATAACAAGATAGTTCACCTTTCTCTTTGAGCGAATTAAAAAGTTTCCTCAAAATTCGACGGCGCCCTCTTCGATAAAGTGTGGATTTTGTGAACATAGCTACCCTACTTGTGCGAAAAACAAAATAAGTGAAATTAACAAACTGTGCTATTCCTATTCTTCTTCTGGAGAAACGAAAGAGAGCTTCAAAACAAAGACTGCAGCGCCATCTGAAGCAACGAGCGGACTTCCGCGGACACTTTTTGGCTGAGTGAAGTATCTTGTTATGTACGATCTGTGATGACAGTTTAAAACATGGCGAACATTTCTGCCTTAGTCTAGTATCGATATATTAATAAATAAGGCGGGGAAAGCGTTTTGAAGATTTCAAAGTGACTAGCTGTTGAGAAGCTAAAATGTGTTTTATGGCCCTCCTGAACATTTTATTAGACTGAATGTATTATTATTAACATTGTATTGCACTGAATGTATTATTATTAACATTGTATTGCACTGAATGTATAGTCTTTGGAATTAAACCCCCAGAATGATTATTTTCAGCTCTGCCAAAATTGTTTTGTATTGAAAGAGGAGTTTAAAATCAAACAATTTCGTACTCTCTGTTCGCTAACAGGCTTACCCTCGAGTCAATCATTATCTATATTCTTGATTTATTGCGTCTCTATACGGTGCTACATACTTTAATGCTCTAGCAACAAAAAAGTAAGTTATTGTAAGGAATTAACGCCCCTTTCAACAGAAGTTATTTATTAAGATGCGGGACCACTGAATTTAACGTCTATCTCCGATGAGACCGAGCTAAGTGAATAAAGAGCCTTGAAAAACTTCATAATAAATAACATCCACTCCATAGTCCAGCCTTGTACCAGTGAGACTAATAGAGCACTTTAATGTTCTGGTCAGGGGTTATTTTATAATATATAAATGGGGGCTACTTCCTGTGTACCAATGTGAGTTGTTGAGTCAGGATCAAATGGAATAATTAATCTTTTTTTCCCTGTCGGGCATTTATTGTTGGCATTCCTGAGTGCAAAGAGACTGTCATACATACATAGATCTTGTCAAATGTATTTTTGTGGGTTGTACAGCTGCTCTTGCACTTCTCTAGACCTATGAGGGTCTGGGGTCTCAGTAATGGTGCGTGCACGCGCACGTGTGTGTACGTGTGTGTGTGTGTGTGTGTGTGTGTGTGTGTGTG
>NW_004797575.1:258069-260271 GCF_000002075.1 Aplysia californica | reverse complement strand
AGGGAGGGGGTGGGGATGGGGGGTTTAAGGACGTATAAAGGGGGTCTAATGAGGGGTGGGGGAGTGTGAGAACGTATAAGGACGGAGGGGGGAGGGGGAGGGAGTGGAGTATAGAAAGGCTTGTGTGGTGATGGATGTCGTGGCGATGCCGTCGAGGGGTATAGGTTACAGTGACTCCATCAGAGGAAATGACTCAGGGTTTTTTTTAAACCGCCAAAACAAACGCGGTAGGTCTGAGAAGAAACATAAACACGCCATGACTCACACCGCAAAGCATACCGACTTGATGAAAAATCTGGGGAGGTTTTTTTTTTCTTCTTTTGTTCGCCCTGGTAATACCAGAGAGGGTTTTGGCGCTCATATGACCTTATGCAGTTGCGAGCGCCGTAAAACCCTCTACAAAAAGAGAGGGTTTACAGTATTACTGTAAAAATCTCTGGTAATACGTAAAGGCATTCAGACATAGCGTAGTGAAGAACGCCATGCATTCAGACCATATAAGTGATACTATTTATCTCAAGTTTCTGCTTTTATGGTAAAGAGGATGGGTATGTAGATAAAGAGGATGAGGCAAGGATGAATAGTCAAGATATATGTTACGTAGTTTATAGGGCTAAGATTTGTTGTATAAATTTCATTAGATGGGATGGGTGCTGTTTTGAGTGAGTGTGTGGGTGTGTGTATGTTTGGTTGTGTATTTGTTCGTTTGTGTGCGTGTTTGTGTTTGTAAATGAGGTTGTGTGTTTGTCTGTATATGTCTCTACCTTTGTGTGTGTTTGCATGTTAGTGGGATTTTGTTATGTGTGTGTGTGTGTGAGTGTGTGTGTGAGTGTGTGTGTGTGTGTGTGTGTGTGTGTGTGTGTGTGTGTGTGTTTGCATATGTACGTCCGTGTCTGTGTTTGCATGTGTGTATATGTGTGTATGTGTATGTGTATGTGTATATGCGTGTATGTATATGCATTTGTGTATGTGCATGTGTGTGTGTGTGTGTGTGTGTGTGTGTATGTGTGTTTGTGTTTGCATGTGTGTATATGTGTGTATGTGTATGTATATATACGTGTATGTATATGCATTTGTGTATGTGTATGTGCATGTGTGTGTGTGTGTGTGTGTGTGTGTGTGTGTGTGTGTGTGTGTGTGTGTGCGCACGTGTGTGTTTGCATGTGCCCCGTGCGCGTGTGTGCGCGCATGTAGCATGGATGAGTTAGGGAGCTCAGAGTAACGGTTAGTGAGGAACTTTAGAAAGGTCAGACTGTGCCAATGTTCTCATGGACGGGAGATGAGATATGGCCTAATGGTGGACCCGCCATGTGCACCACTTCTGTCGACACTCACTCGGTGGGCGGGTGTATGAGTCAGGGAACCGGAAACTTTTTGAAAAAAATAAAGGCAGATTGGATAGGGGGAGGTGGTGGAGGAGAGAGGAGAAAATGGGAGGGGGGAGGGGGGAGAGAGAGGAAAAAAGGGAGGGGGGCACCTAAACACCCTGAGTTTTGGTTGAGTTAGGCTGGAAAAAGGGGAGAGGGCGAATGTCATAGGCACCGACTCGTTCCTTTATCTACGAAATTGCAACAATGTTGGGTTATTTGTTATTTAAGAGGCGGGACCTCCGAATTTAACATTTATCTACAACAGACCTGAGCCAAATGGGGGAATTCGTGCAAAGTGCCATTTTCAAGGATACAACATTGGACCGGGCTGAGCCTTGAACTCCGAACCCGTAATTTCATGATTATGAGTCATACAATTGAAGGGGTCAAAATGAGAACTATCTGAAGTCACATTTGGATGGAAATTGAGCAAAGAACATGATAGTGGCATTATCTAAAAGGAGACAAAGCTTTTTGTCCCAGTGTCGTAGAGCCTAAGCACATTTTAACTGAGTTATCAGCATTGAAAGCCTCTCTTTTCCAAAGCATTTTTGTGTTAAAGACTTACGTGGACAGTTTTTGTCCCTTTTTTCGAAACCACTCAAATGTGACTTAAGATCAGCATTGTTGTGACCCCTTCAATTTAACAAGACGACAAGCTGATTGCCTTTTCCATGTATCTGTGTGACATTAGGCTCTTCATGTTACTGATTGAAGCAGAGCCTGTTCCGTTGTTTCACTATCCAAACAAGTTCCGTTTTTCTGTTTTACTATTTTGTTTTTCATTTCCCTTTGTTTTGTATTCTGTTTATGGGGGAGGTGATGGGGGAGG
>NW_004797575.1:253553-255727 GCF_000002075.1 Aplysia californica | reverse complement strand
CACACACATGAAGACAACAACAACAAAAACAACAAATCCCTAAAACAACAACCGATTACTTAATTTTTAAAAAAAGACAGAGCCAGAGAGGAAAAGATCTAGATTAATTACCAGAAAAACAACAACAAAAAAGTAGAAAAGAGAGAAATAAAACAAGTGAGACTGACAGACATAGAGGGGGGAGGAGGAGGAGGAGGAGGAGGAGAAGGTATTGGATGATAACGGAAAAGCGGAATTTGCTGAGAATGTGGAGAAAGAGGAGGAGAGGGAGGATGGGGAGACAGACAGAGGGGAGAAACGAGAAAAGAAGGAGGGGAGGTAAAGGAGAAAGATGAGGGGGCGGGGGGGGGCATAGGGGAATCTAAACGGAGCTATCGTCATGAAAGAGATTGGGAGAAGGATGATGCCAAAATACTTTTTCCCTAAAAAAAATAAATTTAAACAAAATCAGTAGCAGCTGCACTGACATAAAATCGAACGCAGCGTTCATGAGCGTTATTTTGGCATAGTCTAAGACATGATTTTCTTTGCACAGGACGTTTATGTGAATACACCTGCACAGCTTTAGAACAGAAAGTATCGGATGATCAATTCTTGGCAAAGTTCACTCTGCTTTTGGATAGCGTTTGGGACAGATGGATCTGTTTTCTTGTCAAAACATTTAGTGAGTTAGACTTTGGACGCACTCTTTCTTTCTATATTACACCAACAGAATAGCAGAATAAGTGCTCGTTTGTAATTATACGAGTCCATTCGTCAGAAATCAAGATGATTAGCTTCGTTTTGTTCGAGTGGCAACAGAAACAATCATTGCAAAGAGGTTTGGTTGCCAATTAATCTAAAATCAACAACAATAGAGAGTGGAAATAACGTAAAAGTGCGCCGGTTTTCCAGTACGGTGGGAAATGAGAAACTGTGAAAGAAAATGGGAATTGGTCAGATGGGAGGGGGAGTTTGGGGTATGTGGTGGATGTGGTGGTTTCCGGGGGGAGGGTGGAGAGGAGGGAGGAGAGGAGGGATGGAAAGGGTGGAGGGGGGTGGTGGTGAGGAATTCAGGAAAGTGACGGGAGTGGTGGAGTTTGAGTTGACCATGGGGGTCAATAATGAGGAAAATATATCACACATTTTCTAACAAGAAGAAAGGCATATTTCTATGATATAATATTATAGGACGATTTTTTTCTGGAAACATTGGAAAACAAAAATAATAGTGAGTCACAGGCAAGGGAGGACACAGGTCTTTGTTCTGTCTGATTTATCAAAATTGTTAGATTATTCTGAGTCGTTATCAAGATATTTCAAGAATTACATTTTAGAAAAAGCTTAAAATGTGAAAAATACAACTTTTTTGACGTCAAAATTTTCAAAACTAGGTACTGAGCAGATCATCATCATCCTGTGTCAGATCTGTGACAGACATCGACGATCATGGTTCTCCATTCGCTTAAAAAGCTACATTTCCCTGATCTTTCCCCGTTACCCATTTGTTTAGGTTCCCTATGTAGGTTGCTCGGGTTCTACCCCTGCCTCGTTTGCCTTCAGTTTTGCCATTGAGAGCTGGATGGTCAAGACATTTACGTCTATTCTTAGTCTGCTATTAAAACCGTGTCATCGGCATATGATATGATGTTATTGATAACTGAACGTATAGAACTTTGTAATTCTGAGGTAGTGTTGTGTCAACAGGTCATTGGAGCAGATGGTTCATCAATTACGCCGTTTTATCATATTTTTTCCCCTCTTTTGTCTTTGTTTTAGTCTAGTGTTGGTTTCTTCATTTGTTATTTTGTGTAAGGCGGTTGGGTTTTGTGTGGAGGGAGGAGGTTGTAGTGTTTTTGATGATGACGATACGCAAGCTAGACCACTCGTATACTCGTAGAGATAAAATTCTTTGATACATAACATCTACTTATGGAAATTACTATTGTCTTAGCAATGAATATTACGTGTTAAAGTAATTTGAAGTTAGCTGAATGTCTATTGAACCTATTGTTATTCTGTCTACTGTCTTTTAAAACTAACTTTCAGCTTAATCTCTATTGCTCCAAATTTGATTTTCTGATGAGGATCTTATTTATTTCTGTCTGTCTGTCTGTCTGTCTGTCTGTCTGTCTGTCTGTCTGTCTGTCTGTCTGTCTGTCTGTCTGTCTGTCTGTCTGTCTGTCTGTCTGTCC
>NW_004797575.1:249593-252435 GCF_000002075.1 Aplysia californica | reverse complement strand
AAAAAAATTCCCGCTGTGTAACAGAACCCCAGTGTGTGTGTGTGTGTGCCTTCGTTATTGTACCTTCACCTATCCACGCCAATTACCAGGTCAGGAATTCAGGCCAATTTTCCCACAAATTGTCCCCGCGTTTGATGGCAACCACCATAGCCTAGTCTACAATAACTGGTAAAAGTAAAAATTGCTCTATGTTCAAAGGAGGTCTTTAGCACAAATTGGTAATTGTAGACCTTTCTGCGGTACATGATCACTTCAGATGTGTTTCTAAACAAGCCAAATAGCATCACTATTATTAAAACAAACGATTTTACCGGGGGGGGGGGGGGGGTATTAACTTCATCTTTATATCTTTACAATTCTTGGGATCTATGCCCCATAGACAAAACATAAAAAAGAGAATAGTATTCTATAAAGACAGACATAGAGCAGTCAGTTGAGCCAACGATTTTTCGTGAAAATGATGCTTTTAATAACTTTTATCAGGAGTAACTTGATCTTTACTATTCACGGGATCTGTGCCCCATAGCAAAAACAGAATAGTATCCTATGCTTTACTTTACTTTTCCCATCCAGAGCCCGTTTGAGTTCTACCCCTTCGGCCTCACATCATCATCATCTTCATCATCATCCAGTGCAAGATCTGCGACAGACATCGGCGATCAAGGTTCTCCATTCATTCTTTAGCTCGGATGCTCTTAAAAAAGCTACATTTCCCTGATCTTTCCACGTTACCCATTTGTTTAGGTTCCCTAAGTAGGTTGCTCTGCCCCCCCCCCCCTGCCTCGTTCCTGTCTGACATAGTATTCTATAAAGACAGAAATAGAACAGTTGAACCAACACTTTTTCGTGAGTATGATGGGTTTTATCAGTTTGTATGATGTTTCTAATTTTGTCCTTATCGTGTAGGAGTACCAAGAGTTTGACTGTAAAATAGTTCTGTTGTTTTGAATTTAACCTGAAGTCGTGATGGTGGTGGTGGTGCTGCTTCTGCTGTTGCTAAGTTATGTAAGGACAGAGTGGGTAGTTGCCGGGTGCTCTGGTGTGGTTTGCTCTCCTTCTTTTCTATCAAACATCTATTGTCCTAATGTCTCCTTCTTATTTGTGTTTGTTTCTCTCGTGTAACACCTCTAATCTTAAGCACTTTTATGATCTTATTGTGTTGCCATTGCCGTAAAACTTTTACTAAAACTAAACGAAGGGACAGAAATACCAATTACGATATACCAGAAAAGCTTGTGCTGAACAAGAAAGGCTTTTGATGACGACGACCATTTTAAAGCCATTCGTTAATTACAAAATGTTTTCCCATTTAGGCTAATTGGAGAAGGGAAACACAAACAAGCTGGTAAGTATTACTTTTGTCCTTTCTTCAACAATAAAGTACTGATATACAGATTTTGTTCTTTGCTTTTTGACATGTATGGGAGAAGTGACTGTCTGTCACGGGTATAGACATAACGATAGATTTATATCTATTGTGAAATTCGCGTTGTCCTTCACACGGAGCGTTGATGGTTTGGATATCGGGAGAGGAAAGAGTGATTTTCTGATGGTGGGGGGGGGGGGCATTAATCTAGGTAATTTCATTCAGAACGCGGTGCTAAAGAACATGGTTCCAATCTTCAACAACATTTTACAGAACGTAATTTGTTTGAAAGCTTTTCATTGCTCTTCACCCTGATACATTGATCCGATCGAAGATACAAGACAGAGAACAGAAGCCGACACCCCTCTCAAGCGATCTGCAATAAGTGTTGAAGAAAGAGTTGATGACATCTGACAAAACCAAGCCCTCCACTGTTCTACTGCTCACGGGGAAGGTCGCTGTGAACACAAGAGTTCTCTCTCCTGTCTCAGTCTGTGTGTGTCACAGAGCGGCAGCAACAAAGCTCTCAGTGTGCTGTGCTCAACTCATAACGAGCAGTCGGCAGGACTGTCAAATGTCAAACGGCAATCTGGCATGATAATGAAGGCTGCAATGTCGGCTCAGAACTCAGGAGTTTCGACGGGAAATAACAGGGGGTCGTATTATTACAGAGATTGTTTTCTTTTCCAGTAAGTTCTACAATAAAAGTGTTGTGTGGTTACTAAAAAAAAGTTATAATTCACGTTGCTTCCCTTAAAGCCATGCAGAAAGAGATGGGTGTAATGGTCCAATGAGCACATTTATTTTGTTTAACCCTATCCGTACACCCTGGGGTCATTTTGTACACCCGGGGTTGTATTCTTCACATTTTAGAATATTTCTAGTACGAAGATTTCTTTGAAACTTTCAGTATTTCTCAAAAAATCATTTTGACCGACTGCTATGCAAAGCCTACGGATCGGATTAACGAGTAAATTTCCTCTTTGAAAGTGGTGTTGCAAGATTCTACGCACAAGGAAGTCAAGTTCGTGTCTTCTGCGTGTGATGCATGGCAAAACGCCTGATCTCTTCACCACAGACGCCTGTTTATAATGATTGAAATATGAAATAAATGTAAGGAGTTGTGTGAAACCTGAAAAAAACTATTGAGAATAAATTATATTATTATTAAGTAGTTTCTGACAACATGAATTTTCTCTCAGTGTGACTAGTACGTGAATAATATTATTATCTTTAAAAAAAAGGCAAAGGGCCCTCTCAACACTGTAAGATCTTTTAGGAGGCAGGACTTCAAATAACAAAGGCTTTTTAAAAACAATTTTAGCTCAATTGGCAGAGAGCATTAAAACTCATCAACAGCACTCCTCGGAGTTCGAACCTCGGTCATTTGGCCGCCCTATGTAGTAATAGCTGATGGAATACACCAAAATCTTTACAAGAAATGTACTAAAATAGCACCAAACTAACCCCCCCCCC
>NW_004797575.1:247681-248883 GCF_000002075.1 Aplysia californica | reverse complement strand
GGGGGAACAGAAACATAGGCATAATGTTTTTTTAATCTGATGAGTCAGCGTTTTGTTGAAGCACTACCATTCTATTTTTGAAATTGAATTGGGAGAGGTAAGGTAATAATAGTAATTGCATTTACATAGCCGTATCCGTACTCTACTACATGCTCTATGCGCTTTACAACTATAATTACCCCAGCAGACTTTCTGAGAACACCCAGAAATATTCTCGGGAAGCATACAGTGCAAGCCGCAGATTTCACGCACTCAAAAACTATCATACTAACAAAACCTGTCACTGTCTATAGCCGGGGGTATCCATTTCAACCTGGGTGAAGTGAGGAAAATTCGTGCTGAGTTTTCCCAAGGACACAACGTCGGGTTCCTGACGGGATTCGAACTCACGACTTTACGGTTGCGATTCTGAGAGCCTAACCATTAGGCTACCGACGCCACAAAGGCATAGGGTATCAGAGACGTTGGTGTAGCTGTTAGGTGATGATGATGGTGCAAGTAGGAAACCCGTGTTTTATTCCCAAGAGGAGTGACATTTTATAGAATATCTTGGTCTTTCCTCTGGGATGCTGTGTCCCCTCATAGTCCGGGTTGGTCCTGACAGGCAGGGTCTGAGGCCCACCTCTCTCTGTCTCTCTCTCTGTCTCTCTCTCTGTCTTGCTGTCTCTCTCTCTCTCTCCCTGCCTCTCTCTCTCTCTCTCTCTCTCTCTCTCTCTCTCTCTCTCTCTCTCTCTCTCTCCATCTCTCTCCATCTCAATCACTCTCTTTCTCACGAAAGCATAATCCAAACATTACAAAACACCAAACAAACAAAAAAACCACCCCAAAAAACAATGATAATAAACTGAAAAGACATCATGTTTTAAAACCCCACAGAGACAAAATATCAGCGTTGCTCATCTGTGATATGAGTCTGTGCGTGAGCAGTTTGTCTACAGCTTGCCACACGTCAGATGTGTGCGTGAGTAGTTTGTCTAGAGGTTGCCACACGTCAGGTGTGTGCGTGAGCAGATAACGGGAGTTAAAACGGTGCACAGTAAGCGCTCACTGTTGGCTGCTTGCGGAGAATTAATGTTTCAGGGCAGGTGGTGAAAAGACGGGGGAAACATGTGTGTTTGTGTGTGTGTATGTGTGTGTGTGTCTGTCTGTCTGTCTGTATGTCTGTGAGTGTCTGTGTATGTGTGTGTGTGTGTGTGTGTGTG
>NW_004797575.1:238536-240566 GCF_000002075.1 Aplysia californica | reverse complement strand
AGATAGATAGATAGATAGATAGATAGATAGATAGATAGATAGATAGATAGATAGAGAGAGAGAGACAGAGAGGGACAGAGAGAGAGAAAGAGACAGAGAGACAGAGAGGGAGAGAAAGAGAGAGAAACTGAGACAGAGGGAGAGAGAGAGAAAGAGAGAAAGAGAGAAAGATAGAGGGAGGGAGAAAGAGAGAGGGGGAGGAGCGAGGGAGGGCATAAAAGAACAAGAATGGGGTGGGTGGGGGGTAGTGTTTGACTTCTTAAATCTGATCATGATCTATCAATACTTCTCAATCCACGTGTAGAAATACAGCTGTTTTTTTGTGATCACAAGGAGTTGTGCGAAATAAATTATGGGTTAGATGGAAATGTAATTACTGCATTCTTCCACCGCTTTCTTCTACGTTGTCGATATTTTCTTTTCAAGCAATAAACTTTCTAATCTCTACACAGCATGCAGAGAACGCCCTCAGACTATACATTCAGGAATGTGAAACTACTCTATTTTTGTCTTCCTAACTTCATTTCTTTCTAGAGAAAAACGAAACATAAAAAAGGTTTTAACTTTTTTAACACTGTCTTCCCATTGAAATGCGGGAGAATTGGTAAATAGAGGGCAGTATTAAAAAAGGATAAGTTTGCTCTACAGTTTCCCTCCCAGCGGAAATAATTCAATACGTTTGTCAATGTGTCTGGGGGGGTCCAATCTGTGGAGGACATCAGTTTGATAACATCCCAACATCCTCTCTCCCGATGTCCTTTGTGAGGCAGCGTGGTGAAATCAGACGCTCGTCAAAATAATCAAAGTGAAGAAACTTGCATTTTTCCAAATGGTTTTGAATTTTTATCGAACTTTCCATTTTTGGCTCAACACATTTCATGCCCATTAAACAACACATTTATGAGGGGGTTTTACTGAAAAACGTTCATTAAATTAACAAAAAATATGTAAATTTTCAGTTTCCACGGACTATCAAGCTATGGAAACAACCAAACTTTGGGGACCATTTTCTCACAAATTCTACCTCTGAAACCAGATGATTCCCACCTCCTTCATTTGCAAATGTTTCAACTTCTATTCTAGATAAATGGGCATTGGTTTTACTGATAGCAAGACAGGTGAATAAGCTGTAAGATGAAACCAATGACTCCACATGCTCAAAAATTGACGAGAGCCTGATTTCATCTCGTCGTGACACATATAGAATCTACGAACATACACGTACGGTCGTCAATTGTGTCTGGGCGGTCCAATCGGCGAGGTACATCAGTTTGATAACATCACAACATCATCTCTGGCGAGGTACATCAGTTTGATAACATCACAACATCATCTCTGGCGAGGTGCATCAGTTTGATAACATCACAACATCATCTCTGGCGAGGTACATCAGTTTGATAACATCACAACATCCTCTCTTCCGATGTCCTTTATGAGGTACCGTGGTGAAATCAGCCTCTCGTCATAGTAAGGACATTGAAGAAACTGGCATTGTTTCTGCCAGTTTAGCAATGTTTATTGAATTTTTGTATTTTGGCTTAACACCATTTTTGTCAATTAAGAACACATTTTTGAGTGGATTTGTTTTACTGAAAAAATGTTGATTAAAAGCACAAAAAAGTAAGTGTTCAGTTTCCATGGACTATCAAGCTATTGAAATAACCAAACTTTGGAGACCATTTTCTCGCTAATTCTACCTTTGAAACCAAGCGACCCCACCTTCTTCAATCTCAAATATCTTGACTTCTATTCAAGGTGGATGAGCATTTTTCATCCAAACAAGACAAACGAACAAGCTGTAAGATGATGCCAATGACTCTGCGTGCCCAAACATTGACGAGAGCCTGATTCCACCACGTCGTGACACATATAGAATCTACAAACATACACATACGGTCGGCAATTGTGTCTGGGCTGTTCCATCGGCGGGGAACATCAGTTTGATAACATCACATCCTCTCTTCCGATGGCTATGCATTAAACAAGACCAGATACATCTTTATTATCCAGATCCTGGCATATTGGTTTGG
>NW_004797575.1:237154-238431 GCF_000002075.1 Aplysia californica | reverse complement strand
ACCTCCGGGATTTATACACGCGGGTCCAGGGAGCTCTCCACCTTGTTTTCGTTGATAAAGAATTCAAGCAAATTAAGTAAGAGCGAGCCGCCTGAGCTCGTAAAAAATGCGCAAAACAAAGTTAGCGGGCGATAGGGGAGGTCGGTGCGTCAGATGGGTGGAGAGTTAGAGAGTTAGAGCGGGAGGAATGGGGTGCAAACTGTATACTGTATGTATGGGAGCTTGGGAGACGATTAAAATAATGTTGTTTCTGTTTTTGTTTTAGGTGAGGTTTTTTTTCTTCTTTATTCAGAGGAATTTGGGGAGGGAAGAAGAGTGGTGAAGAATTTTGACATTAGAGCTAGGCGGAGAATCGATTCCGGAACCGATTTCCACAGTTACTGCTACGGAAGAAAAGTTCCGACTCCTTTTTACGTAAACCGGTTACTTTAAGCATTAAAATCGTCGTTTTTTAGAAATTATTTTTGAAAAATAGAAGTTGATGCTTAGTAGTGTTCCGAAATCAAAGTTATCCTAAATCCTGGAGATGTTCGGAGCCAACCAGGTAACCATCGGAAGAAATCGCATCATTAGAAAGTAAATTATGGATCGATTCCTACGATTCCTACCTTTCGATAATCGGGAACCTAGCCGCCCAGCACTAGTGCAAACTATGTACGGAAGCTTGGAAGACGATAAAATGAGTGTTGTTCTTGTTTTAGGTGACGTTTTTTTTTTTTCCTTAATTCAGCGGAATTTGGGTAGGGAAGAAAAGTGATAAAGAATGAAAAGGGTTGGGAGAAATAGTAAAGGAAGCGTGTGTGTGTGTCGGGGGGGGGGGGGTGAAAAAATCAAAGATAATTAAAGAACAGCAAAATGTATATCAGCACAAGGTTTAAGTGAAGATAAATAAATTTGCGTTCGTCGAAACAAAGGGATATTTTAATAATGGTAACGAAGAAGCACGAAGGGAATGTAGCAAAGAAAAAGCTGTGAAAAGAGAATTGGAATGAAGAATTTCTCGTCGCCACTCCCCTTAATGTTTTACACACGCGTGCGCGCACTTACGCACAGACACACACACACACACACACACACACACACACACACACACACATGCGCGCGCACACACACGCGCACACAGGCGCGCACGCACGCACGCACGCACATACACACACACACACACGAACGCACACGCAGACATACATGAATACAGACACACAAACACTTCTATTCTTCGGCATTTATATGAATTTATTGTGTTGCAAGTGACGTAAAACCCTTACGAAAAAAACCTC
>NW_004797575.1:234348-236605 GCF_000002075.1 Aplysia californica | reverse complement strand
ACACACACACACACACACACACACACACACACACACACGCACACATTACACGCACATACGTTCTTAAAATAGTCCCAATGCTGCTCACCCCTTAAATATGTAAGAGGCCCAGACCTGCCTAGCGCGGGTGAGTCGTGAGCACAGCTGATACCATGCTGGGCTCTGGTGTGGATGACCCGGGCTTAAATCCCAGAGGGCGCTTTGTTTGAACTCAAGTAATTATTGGATGGGGGTCTTTCAATGCTCTCCACGGCCCATTTGGCAAAGTTCAGCAGAGGATGAACGGTTCATTCATAGAACATGTTGTAAGGGTGCTTAACAATATAATAATGCCAAAGATACTACACCCTACCGTAGGCTGTACTATCTTTGATAATACTATGTTGCAGTATAAGCTATGTAGGCGCAATGTTTTGGGTTGTTTTTTTGTGTGGTTTTTTGGGGGGGCGAGGGGATATTTTCTGTTGACATATTTGATTGTTGCATATTAATATTATGCCATAACTTTAACCCTGCAGCAAGACGGCTTTGCATTATCGATTACGCCACGGAAGCACACTTTAATTAAAGATTTCCAACTGGGCATGAACGTAAACGTCGTGGTGTAAGGGATCCCGAAAGATATCGGAGAGCGCAATTGATGTTAAAAGGAAATAGGCCACTTTGTGCTCCATTGATTGAAGTGCATTGTCTGATATTAGCTAAAATCATGATCTCTGTTTATGGATGCCTCTAACGAAATAGAAAAAAATACTCCAAATACCTGCCCTTAGCCAGAGACCGTGCCCTTAGCCAGCCGTTCCATCTAGTTTGTGACACATTTTGAGACTCGGTAAGTCAAGTAATAGCTTTTTAGTATTTGACCAGCCTAATGATGTTCGAAAGTACAATGTATATAGCGCAAATCCGCGTTTTATAACATGGTCTATGCGCTCTAAAACTATTCATACACCATACCGATCCTAGAACACGACTCAGAGACATTCTTAACTTCCTGGGAAGCATAACGTGCAAACTGCGTTTACACACGCTCAAACACTCACAAACTGACATGTTCTTTCACTGTCTATAGCCAGATACCCATTAATTCCCGTCTTGGTGAAGTGAGGAACATTCGCATGAGGTGCCTTTCTCAAGGACACATCTTCAAGCCCCTGACGGGAACCGAACCTATGACCTTTCGGTTGTGATCCCAACAGCCTAACCACGTATAGACCACCGACGCCATAGATTATGTGTCTGCGACCCCTCTTGCCATACATACCATCCAGCGCTACTTACACCACCACAGCTGTCCAGTCTATCAGGGCCGCGTGTACAGGAAAGATGTGGACAGGGTGTGTGTGTGTGGGGGGGGGGGGATGCTCATGACAGCTGCTCAAGTGTTGATACGCCCCACAAATGTTGGAATAGTCACTATCATCCCAGGAGAAGAGCTGGCGCTCATATGACCTTATGCAGTTGCGAGCGCCGTAAAACCTCTACTAAGACTAAGCAGAAGATCATGTTTCACCATAGTGACTATCTTTCTATCTGCATTGAAGTCAGTTTCCTGTGACCTCTAGAAGCTTAAAATCCAGCTGGAGATCTACAGCAATTAAACTGTTCATGATAATCCAAACTAGACTCCGCAGTTTCCTCACAGAGCAACACTTTCAACAACAACAACAAAAAAGGTTTAGAACAAAATAATTTGAGAAGCGTTAAACCTTTTAGTTTTAGTAAAAGTTTTACAGTACTTGCAACACAATAAGTTCATATAAGTGCCGAACAATGCATGTGTTACAAGAGAGTAACATGCACAAAAAAGAAAGGGGAGAGATAAGGACGGTATATGTTTGATAGGAAAGAAAAAAAAACGCACCCCAGAGCACCCGCCAACCACCACCCACACGTCAAACATTCATCACTTAATTACTACTACCATTTTAAGCGCTCTTCTCCTGGGATGACTTTCAAATCCTGCGCTCACTCACTAAGCGATTCCAATTCCTCATTACAATAATGAACGAACATTTGCGTTCCCTGGACGAAGGGCTGGGCGTTACACGTTTTCATTATTCACTGAACGTTGCCTCAACTGAGTGCTATGAAAGGAGCTACAAATCATGACCAAATGGTGTCGAAATGGCCGTGATTTCTCTCACAGGCCAAATTAATTTTGTGGAGATGACTTCACGGTCTACTCTGCTAGCACTACTAAATTTCACTGAATTGATTGTTCTCACCAAAGGTTTGCCTTGCCCATGCCCCCCCC
>NW_004797575.1:232067-233721 GCF_000002075.1 Aplysia californica | reverse complement strand
ACACACACACACACACACACACATTTACCCTCCTACTCCCATACCCTATCTCACTCTAATCCTAAGAGACAAATCAGACAAACAGCCCCAAAGCTACGCCCATATCTGGCCTCGGTATTCCCCTGAACTCTCCAACGCCAGACCAAGAAATGTGAGGTATTCTCCGCGAGTTGATGAGCTTCAGCACAACGCTACGTATATAATTACAGAACTCAATCTTCTTAGTACCTAATATTGATCAATTTGAGGTAAAAAATGCTCAGTTTCCCATCATTTCAAGCTTCTCCAAATGTAGTTCTTTGAATATCTAGCGCCCTCAATCTAGCTAGCAAACCGACCCTACCCATCCCGATCTCCCAATTGGAAGGAACCGCGTATTACATGGCTTTCCTAACCAGATGTACGCTGAAACAGCCTCCACCCCCCCCTTCCGCAAACCCCCACCCCCGCTCCCACCCCTCGTCCCTTTTCACCCCAATCTCTGAAAGATGTAACTCCAATTACTTCCTAGTCCTTTAATCCCACCATATCCCACCACTGATGCTTTTTTGTGGTGTCATAATGCATCTACTTTACCTTTTGTCACTGCAAGGCAGTTGATCTATGGTTCTTTAAACATTTTTTTTAGTAGAGGTTTTACCGAGCTCGCAACTGCATAAGGTCATATGAGCGCCAATCTATTGTCTGAAATCACAAAGTTGACTGTTGCAGACATAAGAGTATGGAGAGACCAGTGATCGTTTGTTTTTAAGGTGACAAGTCGGGCGTGATCGGCTTGTGCCACGATAGTCGCTTTGCGCCCTCAATCTGGCTAGCAAACCGACCCGACCCTACCCGATCCCCCAATGGACACCCTATATAACATGACTTTCCATACAAGACATACGCTGAAACAGTCTCCAACATCCCCCCCCCACCTCTGAAAGATTTAACTCCAATTATTTCCTAGTCCTTTTCATCCTACCACCGATGCCTTTATCTGGTATCATAATGTATCTCCACTGTTCTACTTCATCTTTTTGTCACTGCAAGCCAGTCAGTTGATCTATGGTTCGAACTGAAATCACAAAGTTGATTCTGGCAGACATGAGAGTATACCCAGACCAGTGATCGATCAAAAACCAATAACAGCAGTCATAAACGTGACGCATCAATCATTGACGCCGCGATAGAAAAAACGCCCCATTGGCCACATTGTGCTGTAGCAAAAGGACATTTAATTGGAACAGAGACCATCCATCATAATTAGGTCCTGACACGCAGACGTGTTTTACAGGGTCTTTGTGTTGACAATTTCTCGTGATTTCCCAGAAAGATGGAATAACACAACCAAGAACATTAAAAAGAAGCAGAGTAGGGCTCATTGTGTGTGTTAGTGTGTGTGTGTGTTTTGTTTGTTTGTGTGTGTGTGTGTGTGTGTGTGTGTGTGAGAGAGAGAGAGAGAGTACATTGTACTTTCCCACAAAAAGCTCTCCATCCTCTCTTTTCATTTCCTACAACATTAGATCAACCCAACAGCTCGACCACGCAAAGATCCAGTACCGACTTCGTGGTGATTCCGTTCAATAATTGCCCCCTTCTACACCAGTGCTCGTCAGACATTTTTACAACCAGCGCCTAATGTTACCATCTTTAAGAGACTAAAAATATTCTT
>NW_004797575.1:229378-230994 GCF_000002075.1 Aplysia californica | reverse complement strand
CTCCTCCTCCTCCTCCTCCTCCTCCTTCTTCTTCTTCTTCTTAAAAAATTGTTTCGAAAATCGTTGGATCTAACAGGAATCGATCTAGTCCACACGTCCACTACCTTTCCCCGAAATCGTTTATATCAGATGATACGTGGTAGGTGGGGTTAGGAGCAGGGAGGAGGATGCTACTATGGGAGGCGTCAGGGAGGGGCGGAGGCGTGGCATAATAATAATATACGAGCCCCAATCTTGCAAATTCCCATAACGCCACCGAGGCGGTTACATCCCGCGTGGTCTACTTATTGGCAATCCGCAGTAAGTCATACCATTACCATAGAAATGACAGGAGGTTACAAAGCCAGCCATCCCCCGAGCTAAACGTGAATCATGTTCTTCGTTGACTACATCCCGCGCTCCTGCCGATTAACGCATCTCTGGTTGTCAAGGTGTATTACGTGGGACATAAAACCAGCCAAAATGAGCTCAAACGTAATTACGTGGACGCGGGAGGTAGCAGCCCGACTCGTTGCTGAGTATCTGGCCAGCCGGCCGTCTCACTATACACGCTCAGAGGCTCAGATCTCGACTGGTGGAACCGAATGTTGCCAGGCTGTCACTTCTCATAGTAATGCATACTGCGAGCCTGTTTAAGTGGGATGCATACTTGACTTATCCCGTAGAACAAGTTGAGTTGAGCCCACGTAGAATCGAATGTGGTCGTGAAGCGGGCTGATTATAGTGTGGTAAAAAAAATACATAGTGAAATATTTTCTGAACTATCGAACTGAGATTTTTAAAATTTTGCACAATGACTTACATGTATCAATTAATTTGTCTTAACTGATGAATATTTTTTCAAACTCCTGTACAATGTATTCTAGAAAATTCCTTAATAAACCCGAAAAAAAAATCCCGGTTGATGATTTCTACAGATTTCAAAAAGTTACAGCTCTGGAATATCGCTTTTAAAAGCAAGTCTGTCATTTTTTTCTTTTAATCACAACATTATGCTTACCGAACGTATGTTTAAGGAGCCTTTGGTGAAAAAAAAGTGTTCACAATTAAATAAATTATTGTCTGAAGTTTTGCCACTAAAACGTGTCATTGGCAAGCTGTGACGTAAGCCATAAGCGTACGCAAACTGTGTGTGAGAAGCGGGAAGTGCTGTGAACAATCATATTATTTTCCTAGTGATGGGGATTTCTAGTATTTTATAAAAATTTATGAAAAAAAAACTTTTTAATCGAGCCTCAGCTGTTGTGGAAAAATGTGATTAAGTTAAGACAAATAGATGTAAACTGATGTGCAAAGTATGGATGACATCGATTTATCCCTTAAAGAAATATTTGAGGATAAGTTGTTCCACGAATATTTGACCGCCATAGAATATCTTCGTCAAGTTTTGATGACAACAAGCCGGACAGCACCAAAGATGATCGTGTCGATAAACTGGTGTCTTGGTCTTAGTGAAAAGCATGCGCAGTAGTACATTGTATTTAAAAACTTCTAGATGAAAAGAATCGAAATTTAAGTGATAAAAGCGGTCATTACCATGGCCAAAATACACACACATGCGCGCGCACACACACACACACACACACACACACACACACACTCACTCTCTCTCTCCA
>NW_004797575.1:227049-228674 GCF_000002075.1 Aplysia californica | reverse complement strand
TATATATATAGGAATATATAAGGATTAAGACGACTTGCTGCTTCTGTTGTTTGTTTTAGTAAGGTTTTACAGCGCTCGCAACTACATAAGGTCATATGAGCGCCAAGGGGTGGATGTCAACAGAGAAGTCCAAACGGGGAATCAGGCTTACTCTAATCACCTCTCTTGCCTCAACATCACAAGGTCTGCTTCGACTATCAAGGCACCCCGGAAATAGCAGTTCACAAGAGAGTGACAAGCATACCGATATGACCTTATGCAGTTGCGAGAGCCGTAACACCCCGTGCTACTAAAAAAAAAAGAGTTGAAGCCATACCATACCATACATACAGATTTCTGTCAATGCCTGGCGATGACCAATGCATACGCAGAGGAAAACGTTTATTTAAAAAAAAAAGAAATAGTAGAAATAAGGATTAAGATGACTTGTTGCTTCTGCTGTGGTCAATGAGATCAATTCTGTCAGAGTCAGAGACGACTTGGCCACATTTGGAACACTTAAAACTTCTTTCCTCTTGTGAATGCGTTCATCTTGTGAACTTCTCTCTTGACTTCAGCACTTCTGATTCAAGACTACATGTAATTGTTCTTAGAATGTCGAAGCCAATACTCCCCTGTCAGACATGGTATTGGAAACCAAAAGGAAAAAGAAAACGAGGAAGGCCATCTTGAAGCAATAGAGGCACAATAAGAGATCAGGCAATCACCCAGAGCCTGGATTCGCTGAAATTGAAGGACGTGGCCAGGGACAGACAAGTGTGGTGTCGACTGCTCTCCACCTTATGTACCTGACGGTATAGGAAGAGAGTGAGTAAGTAAGAAACCATACAATATGATTTGCTGCTCATACTAAGCTGACAGCAACTCTAGCTATCCACCCTGTTTCATTTCCCGCTGACCCTGTATTAGTAAGGAAATCCTGTATAAGTGTAAAGAGTTGTTCCCGTATCCGATCCGGACATTAGTGATTGCCTAGATAGTGAAACTACTTCATGGGCCTTCAGCATATTGTGGTATGGTGGCCAGTTCCTTTCCACGCCGCCTTTACTTCCCCAACTCGCAGTCAGGTACCCATTACTGCTGGGTGGGCAGGAGGGGGCGAAAAAAATCCGTGTCCTAACCGAGGCTCGAACCTGGACTTTCCGCTTGGGAGACGAGTGCACTAACCTCTCCGCCACCGCACCCTCAAGTAAGTAAGTAAGAAACCATATAATATGATTTGCTGCTCATACTAAGCTGACAGCGACTCTAGCAATCCAGCCTGTTTCATCTCTCGCTGCCCCTGTATTAGTAAGGAGGTCCTGTATAAGTGTACACCGGGCATAAATAAGATCGAGGGCTCCAGAAAGGAAGAACGTCAGGCTGTCACTCCTCATAAACTAAGCGGGTTTCTGCCTCTGATCGTTTTACCTCTTACCCCGGACTGCCCGTGCTGTGCGTATCAGTAACCGGCCAACATACCATTGGCATCCGGCAGGTACCAGAGAGTTTCTCTTCAACGTGCATGTAACTTGAGGATCTATTATAAATCTTTCTCAGCCCTCCCACCCCTCAGTTTCCCCAACCGAAACGATTTCGATTATTCAAAAAGTAGGCTTTTAAAAGTAACCCCCCCCCCCCCTTAA
>NW_004797575.1:224011-226879 GCF_000002075.1 Aplysia californica | reverse complement strand
AACAACAACAACAAAACAACAACAACAAAACAACAACAACAAAACAACAACAACAAAACAACAACAACAAAACAAACAAACCCAAATAAAAAACATAGCAAAGCCAAAAATAACAACAACAACAACAACAACAACAACAACAACAACAACAACAACAACAACAGCTATGTTTGAGGTACAAATTATGTATTACTGGTTCTGATTTTGGTCAGTTTGTGTAAACTCGAGATTTAAACCAAATGGAATTCCATCTTTTAAATATATTACTTAACTTCTCACAAGAAGGCTTTGTCTATAGCGCGAATTAGCTTTCCAATTTCGAAAAAAAGGCGGCCTTGTGTCTAGGAACAGCTAAATCTTCTACACAAAAACCCATCACAAAGCTCACCCCCCACGCCAATTTGTGCCCTGGCAATATCTCACAAAGTTTCTCTGAAAATTGTTACAGCTTTTGCTTATTCTTATTTTCTTTTTTGTCTGTTTCTAATGGGGTAGCAGAAATGATTTTTTTTGGAGGGGGGGGGGTGCTCTAGGTGGGTAGGTGGGGATGGGTGGGTGGATGGGAGCTTGAATATCCTGGGGTAGGGGTGGGGGTGGGGGTGAGGGCCTAATGTTGGGGTCACACATCAGTTGAAAAAAAATTGATTAAATTTAGGAAGACATTGATTGAAAGCCAATATCACTACCCGCGGGGGGAAATATTGAATACAAAAACTAATAAGCTCACATCCATCAAATTCCACTATACAATTACTGGTGACCAAACAACCACGAATAATCATATCATTTTGGATGACTTTATTGGTTTAAAGTCGATATGCAAGAAGAAAATCAATATTATTTTTTATAAACCCGTAGAAGTTTGAAGGGAGCTTATAAAGTTGCACGTTTGTTTGCGGAGGTATTTATATTAATACTATTATAATCATGTCCTTTGCTTTAATAAGAAATATCCTGATATGAATTTGCTCAATCTTGAGGCTTAATCATATTGATGAATATTTTTGTGGATGACATTGGCATAGAATGTGCTGATAAAAGCAAGTGTTAATATGGGAATGAAAGAGATTTGAACATCACATAGATTCCAATACTACGGGAGAAGATCAAGGGTTCTGATTTTGAAATGAAATTTTGATTCTGAAAACAAAATGAAGAGAAGGCGAAACAAAAAAAATGTTTGTGAGGCATCGTTGTGAAATCAGGAGCTCGCCAAAGTAATGAAATCCAAGAAATGTGCATTTTAATGGACGTTGGGCGACTTTCTTTTTGGAATTTCTTCGCCGTGACACATTTTGATTTTCCAGGTTGCATATCGCCGACAAGTTGTTCAGGTAGTCGAAGTTCAGAAGACATTATATTTCTGGAGAGAGTAAAAAAACTGTCTCACTTTTCTAACAATTACACTTACATAAAGTACTTTTTTGGGAGGTGGGGGGCTGTTTTCAATATTTAGCTTTTCAATTTTTTTTAACCCAAATATTTCTCGAGCACATGCAGTTAATACAACAGATTAAGAAAATGCAACAAAAGAAAATGTAAAATGTTGGGACTTGCACATCGAACCAACTGGCCGACGACAACATCATCAGAGAAAAGAACTCACTGTATTATTCCAAGAACGTGCCATGGTGCTGTGGAATGTTTGTATATACAATTGGAATGTTTTTCTTTCTATTCAGTTAGCCTTCAGATAATCTTGAAAAAGTCAGATGGAAGGGTATGTGTTTGGGGGGGGGGGGGAATATTTCTGTAATCGTGATGGAAAGATGAGCAGAGGAAGATAAAGAAAAACATACATAGATGGCCTGAATATCTTTGCAATGAATACCACAAAAAATAAAACTTAGCTGATCAAGAAGACAGAGAACAGGAAAGAATGGGGTACCATGATCGTGAATGTCTGCTCCAGACTGAAGAAAAATATGTAGATGGAAACTTAGCTTTCATTTAAGTCGTGTGTAGCTATACCACACCATACTAAACTGACAGAAACTCTTAGGGATTTTGTCACCCACCATACCACACCTCATTAAACTGATAGCAAAGATCTGTCTTAACAAGATAGTTTACTCGGCCAAAAAAGTGTTAGCGGAAGTCGGCGCATTGCTTCAGATGGCGCTGCAGTCTTTGTTTTGAAGCCCCCTTTTCGTTTATCCAGAAGAAAAATAAGAATAGCTCAGTTTGTTTGTTTTGTTTTTATTGTTTTTCTCACACGTAGGAAAAGTGTTCGTGAAATCCGCACTTTTCCGAAGAGGGCGCCACCGAATTTGAGGACAGTTTTTTAGTTGTCTCAAAGACAGGAGTGAACTGTCTTGTTATGTACGGTCTTTAACCATACTAAATTTACATCAAGCGCACCATACCACACTGTACTAAGCTGACAGCAACCTTAGGGTTTCTGAAGCGCACCATACCACACTGTACTAAGCTGACAGCAACCTTAGGGTTTCTGTCGTTCACCCACAGAAGCTATACTATACTAGTACACATCTTTGCGCTCGCCATACCACTCCATACTAACTGACATCAGACTGAGGATTTCTTTTTTTTTATATAGTAGAGGGTTTTACGGCTCTCGCAACTGCATAAGGTCATATGAGCGCCAAAGGGTGAGAAGTCTTTACAGGGAATCAGACTTTGACTGCTCACCTCTCTAGCTTCAACAGCACAAGATCTGCTTCGACTATCTAAGCACCCCAAAATAGCAGGTCACAAGAGAGTGACAAACATACAAAAGAAGTAGAGGAAAATGACAATAGTAAGGATCAGGAAAGAAAAAGCGGCTGTTCCCTGTTGTAGATCAGGCACAGTTATGAGCGTGACATGAGTCAGCCTATATACAATTCTACTATGCTTGAACGAGAA
>NW_004797575.1:217533-221811 GCF_000002075.1 Aplysia californica | reverse complement strand
CCCTCTCTCTCTCTCTCTCTCTCTCTCTGTCGCTCTCTGTCTTTCTCTCATAGACAACAAAAGCAGGAGCTACAAGTAGTTTAACATCTATTAAAAAGAAATGAAAACGGTTATAATAAAATATAAAACTCACAACACTCGCCGCAAGCTTCTGGAAGAGAAACGCGGCCCTGGAGAGTCCATGCTACCAGACTGGCAAAGTCAAATTATGGTCGATTTTAAGGACAAGCGGGCTAACCCAAATTTCGGGGGTTTCCAGATATCTTGACATACACCGACAGTGAGCATTGCCCTACCTATAGGAGAAGTTTGGTTTCATTGGTGTGTGTATATAATTTGTTTGGATACAGAGAAAACTCTCCTTGTCTTTTAAAGTAACAGAACAAGGGTCCAAAAATTTTACCTTCGATTTTCTAAAAACAGCATTTTTCAGGATAGTCCCCTTGTGCTTAAAAGCGACCAACGTCATCCAGGCTTATAAGCGATTCGCTGACGACATCTTTCAAGTCTCTATCTCCAAAGTGTAGAATTCAACGAGGAAAAAAGAAAAGTCCTTTGAAAATGCGTTTTTGTCAGGGCACACAAAATTTACGCTAATAGATCTTCATAATAAGTTCGATTGATAACGCGATTGTATCATGATAATTGCTTCGAAACAACGATTCCTGAATATTTTATGTCTTGACTGCACAGAGGATGTTGATTGGTCATACACAAAAATTCACTAGTGCGCGACCTCAGTGCTTTCTTGTCGTATCTCCATAATTTTTTAACAGTGAAAATGTGACATCTTCTTAAGCTCACTCTTTGTTATGAACTGTTTTCACTGTTATTAGAAATGGAGATAGGACAAGGAAGCATTGGAGTTGCGAGTGACGTCATTCGGAGTCCAAAATCAGTGACTATAGCTGTAATTATTCATTAGTGAACCTTATCAAATTTCAAGCTCTGTCTGTGTCGCTGTCATGTGACGCCTAAGGAAATGTTCGATGTCGACAGCCGTACTCCACGATAGCCGTATTCTGTGTGTAATTATAGACTTTCCTTTTTAAGCGACCTTCATATCAACTTTAACATCATCCGCCTTAGGAGACGAAAGCCTGACGTAGACCGTATCCAGCTCACTCTCCACATCCACGGAACCCGATCCGGAGACCAACACGACTTCCCCTCCGGCGTCTTCCACCACTTCGATATCGACGGTCGAGAAGAGATCCTGCGCCTCAGCTGTGACAGACACCCGGCCATCGCCCGCGTTCTCCACCGCCAGAATGGGGTTACGTGTCGCCGACACCAAGATCTCTCGTCTCGTCTCGCCAGACTTTACGATAGACGAAAACCCGTCAAAGTCGCACCGAAACAGGTAGATGCCCACCCTGGAGAAGGCCGACCGTACCTTAATGACATCATAACCGTTGTCATAACACATCTGCATCACGCAGCAGGCTCCCTCCCAGAACTGTGTCAGTGACTGCCAGCACTGGAGGTTAGAGTCCAGGAAACACTTGTAAGCGTGGTAGATTGGCAGGCCCTCAATGGCTACCATCTGGTAGAAGGCGTGGTTGTAGATACCGCTGGTGCTGTGAACGCCCAGAGAGCTGCTGTAATCTCGCACGTGGCTGATGGACCGACCGTCGTCTGGGGGGTTGATGAAGTAGCGCAGAGGTCTATCTCTTTTATACAGTTCGTAGCCAACCATCCAGTCGTTGGAGCCGTGGCCAAACTTGTCGGCTATCTCCCCAGAAATATCGGAAAAGGCTTCATTGATGCCTCCTGATTGAAGCGAGTAAAAGAGGCGGCTGTTTCTGCTCGTGATGCCGTGAGCGAGCTCGTGAGCGACTATGTCCTGGCTAACAAGTGGATACAAAGTTGAGCAGCCGTCTCCGAAGTACATATCCGTGCCATCCCAAAATGCATTTTGGTAGCAGGAGCCGTAGTGAATAACAATGCGGGGTGGGTACGGGAGCGCTCTGATGCCATACTTTTCCACATACAACCTTCCCGTGATGGTGCCAAAGTAAAATGCATCTGACGCTACGCCAAATGCTCCGTTAACAGGATCGGAATAGCCATTTCGACAGGTGAAGCGCACAGGTCTTGTCCGGAAGCGGTCTCTAGTCTGCTGGTTGTCGACGACATAGCCATACGTATTGGACATCGTGCATGTGGTACCCGAGACCTGCACAGCCAAACACCGTCCGTCTTTGTTGTACTCGATCCGGCCAGTCTTTGGGTTCCCTCCTATCCCGGCGGCGCTGGGGTTACATGCACACGCTTGTGCTCCCATCGAGTCACGCGCGACGCTCACGTTCTGTATCTGGTCAAAGTGAAGTAGGACAGACCTGTTACAGGCGTCGATGAAGTACGCGGGCCGACTGACCACTCGCTGACCGGCATAGAAAAACTCCACACGATACGCCAATGAGGCGAGGTGAGTGTCAGGATCTATGTACACAAGTCGGCGGCCGTCTTTGTTCTCAATGCGCTCGTCGCTGACGTCATAATTCTCTGCTCTTATCGCGATCTCCAACATCTCTGAAATAGGTGTCTGGCACGCGTCCGGGTCAGGGATGTCTTCTTCCAGCCCGAGAGCGACGCGTCCGTAAACGTTGCCCGTGAGTTGACCAGACAGGTCAGTCTCCGCGGCTGCCGTGGCACCGACCACCTCCAGGTCGCCGTAAGTCTCCACAAGCCGCCGGCGACTCACGCCCTTGGCGCTCCGGAACAGATCGTCGTTGGCGAGTCGGAAACCGGTGCCGGGTCCCATGTTGGCGGAGTAAGCCAGGCTGGCCAGTGTCACCTTTGACCTCGGCGACTCCAGCGCCTCCCGCATCTTTTTGATTTGAACTATCCGGGCACAATCGACTACCGGTACCACAACAACTGCCAAAACTGCAGCGACAAACACGGGAAACTTCATGGTCGAAGCTTTCAGGCCCTCACCTTTCTCCACGAATTGTTAGGCTGATGAAAAGATCTCTCTTCAGCATGAAGGCTGGTCACCCTTTTATATATATACCTACCCTAACTTTCCCGAAGTTGTCTATTGATCTAAATTTACTACGTCAGTTTACATCAGATCTAAGGATGTACTATAATCAGTCAACAACGATATTATGCTTTCTTATTAGAAAATTTCCAATCAAAACCACTGAAGTGTGCTATGGCGACGACCTTCCCATGAGAAGAGCAATTTGTGTCCAACAATATCCAAGTGGTGGAGCAGTGAGGAGGGGGGGGGGTTCAATTATCTCTTGCCTAAGAAGTTTCCATGGTTGGTGAAAGGTAATAGACACATTACACCTATTGGAAGAAGTCATTACGATAAATCCAGCCCACTGTATAAGTGCCTTGAGTAAACGTGAAACCAATTAACTGAGCGCACTAGCAAGATTCTGCCTCATCATGGAGGTCGACGAGGTTGATTTAATTTGCCAGTTATGAAAATACAAGGAGTGGGTAAAATCTATACAGGAAATTATCTATAGAATGATCGAGGTGCTCACTTTGAAAATAAGTATCTCTACTTGCTGCATAACCATATTTAGTGACAAGGACGTCATATTATCTAGTTGCAAGGGTCGTCGTCCTGTTGAGTAATTAATGGTAACTTGTCTCACTAGAAGATACGTTGTTGGATGTTGTACAATTTAACGCCCGAATGGAGATGGGCGTTCCGATTTTAACTACCCACGTTATCCTTGAAACGTCCATTAGCAACCAAAGTTCTTGAACGTGGGAATCCGAACAAGTCATCTGCATCTTTCAAAGGTCCCGGGTTTGAATCCGGGTAGCGATAGAAAAATTTTTCTTCTCTAAAATCGTCTGCTTTCACCTCCTTTCCTGCTCTCCAACAATGTTCTGTCGTCTGCTTGCGTCTCCACTTTCTGCCCCCACCCCCTCACCTCCTTTGTCATCTCTATTTGGCTCCTGACTCTTTCTGCAGCCTTTCTACTGCTACTCCGTGGCTCTTTCTTATTGCTGTCTTTCAGCCACACTACTGATCTTCTGGTAAGAAAGATCTACACCTAGCCTTCTCGGACAAGGGCAAAAAATTTCGGAGGTCCCGTGTGCAAGTTAGGCACGTTAAAGATCCCTTGGTGGTCTAAAATCGATAAGAGTAGGCTTCGGCCGCTACCCGGGCAAAATTCAAAATTCCCTACCAACTGGAAATAAATGTTTAATGTGTCACGCACGCTCATATGACATGCAGTTGCGAGCGCCGTAAAACACTCGCCAAAAATAAACATTTTTAACGATGTGTGTCCGGGAAACGGG
>NW_004797575.1:215109-216584 GCF_000002075.1 Aplysia californica | reverse complement strand
ATAGATAGATAGATAGATAGATAGATAGATAGATAGATAGATAGATAGATAGATAAAACGAAGTGACTATTCCCAGGTAGATAAGTTAAGCCTCGATCATCGGTTAGCCATCCATGGGTCGGGGGCGACGACCCCCACTCGTCGCCTGAAAACAAACGCGTTTTCTTTTGAAGCGACGAGTCGGTCGCGATCGGCTTGTGCCACGATAGCCGCTTTGCGCCCTCAATCTGGCTAGCACACCGTCCCGACTCCCGACTATGAAGTAAATCATGGCTACTCCAAGGTTCCCACCAGATCCCATCCCCCAATAATGGGAACCCCGTATAACGGTTCTCACACTTATAACCAACGTTGTTGTTAATTAAATTGTGGGTGGTTGGCGGGTGCTCTACTCTGGTTTGCTCCTTCTTTCCTGTGATTAAACATCCATCGTTCTTATAACACCATTTAAAAAAATAAATTTGTAGGGCCATGTTACTCTCTAGTAACACCTCTAATCTTCTGCATTTAAAATGCCTAATTAAGTTGCACATGCCTTAAAACTCTTACTGAAATTAAAGTTATTATTGGAATTTGGGGGTATGTGGGGTGCCCATAGGGGACGGATCTGGTCGGGTCGGGTCGGTTTGCTAGCCAGGTTGGGGGCGCAAAGCGGCTATCGTGGCACGAGCCGATCACACCCGACTCGTCACCTAAAAAACAAACGTGTCTGTTTTCAGTGTCAGGCGATCGAGTCGGGTGATCGGCCCGATCCAGCTGTAGTGGGCACCCCGTATAAGGTGTTTTAGTTTTAGTAGAGGTTTTACGGCGCTCGCAACTGCAATAAGGTCATAGATATCTATGAGTGCCAGAAGATCAAATGTGTTACAAGAGAGTGACAAACATAAAAAAGAAGAAGGGGAGATGAGGACGATAGATGTTTGATAGGAAGGAAGAAGCAAACCACACCAGAGCACCCGCCAACCTCCCACCCCTAAGGCGTGATTCGCCTGTGATAACGCTGAGAGTAATCAGTGCCCGGCTAGCTCAGTCGGTAGAGCATGAGACTCTTAATCTCAGGGTCGTGGGTTCGAGCCCCACGTTGGGCGTTATTTTTTAAATTCAAATAATGATTCTTTTAGTGTACTTTTCTTTTTTTTGGTACGGTAATCATTGTTTATGGTGACGATATGACTGAGTGAAAAATTGATGTTTCTTATATAAGTACTTATAATATCTCATTATGCAGAGAAAATATGAATCAATTATTGTTAAGTTCCAAAAGAGTAAGCTAATCTGTCTCCTTTACATTCATGTTATCTACCTGTACGTGGTCTGTCTACCTTCTTATCGTTCTTTCTTATATTGATTCCATCCATAATCTATCTATCTATCTATCTATCTATCTATCTATCTATCTATCTATCTATCTGTCTGTCTGTCTATCTATCTATCTATCTATCTATCTATCTATCTATCTATCTATCTATCTATCT
>NW_004797575.1:210982-212398 GCF_000002075.1 Aplysia californica | reverse complement strand
CACACACACACACACACACACACACGCATACAAACACACACACACACGTACATACACACACATAGACACACACACACACACACATAGGCACACACACACATGCTCGCACGCACGCACAATCACACATACAATTAAGCACATAAAGATACATACATGCACATAGGCACGTTGTCTTATAACTCTCATTTAAAATAATTTTGTTTATATTATTTCTGATATAATAATTCAATAGGCCTTATAACCATACGAATCAAATAACACAATTTTAACACCAGTAGGCTAATATTATAGTTTACTGTAAGCGCGCTCATATGACCGTATGCAGTTGTGAGCGCCGTAAAACCCCATACTAAACTAAAAAGTCTACAGTAACTTTACAAGCCATTCAAAGACATGTACGGACATGATCAAACGGTAAATCTGGGGATTAAAAAAAAACAACACCCGCAAAACTTTTATCGTATCGAAGATTATATCGATCGTATTATTGTGCAATAAGTATTTTAGTAACTTATCGAGACACACGTACAGTATTTTTAAAAATTAAGTTTCTTTTTCTTTGTTCCGCGTTATGGCCCGGCTAGCTCAGTCGGTAGAGCATGAGACTCTTAATCTCAGGGTCGTGGGTTCGAGCCCCACGTTGGGCGGTTTTTTTGTTGTTGTTGTTGTTGTTCTTTAAATATATTATATTATCAATAATTTCTTTATCCTTTTTGTTGTTGTTCCTTTTTGTTACAAGTGTGAGATGCTTTTATTTGATTCGATTAGTTATTTATGTCAGGCACAACCTCACCTGGAGAGGGAGAGGAGTAACTAGTGAAATGCAGCCCCACCCGCTCTTTGGGCCACACCTGTACATGTATAAGACAATCACCTGTACAAAGGGACCACTTTTCATTTTCTCCCTTGAGTTTATTTAATTTTCGGAAGACGACGACGATAATGACGTTGAGTCAGATGTTTGCCTGGAGGCCCACTTGACCTCCCTAAAATTCCCAAAGCCCGTTGGTTCATTTCAAATTATCTTTACGTGCCCTTGAGGCATACAGCGCCGAAGCCTGTTAGACACATTGCACTATCATTCGTGTAGAGACGATTGTCTATCTTTGTCGATTGCTAAGTACCCAGCGGCTAAGTGAGTAGTGAGTTTTGACTCAAGCATTGTCAAGCAAGTGTCGGTGACACGGGGATCAGATGGGTGGTCACTGGGGTGTGTCCTTGAGCAAGACACAACAACCCTAGCTCAAAATACAGAGCGCTGCACAGTGGCGACCGACAGTGGCATTGTTTGTAAATTGTTTTGTGTTTTTGTAATAGTGTGTAATTATGTATGTATTTATGCATGTAAGTATTCATGTACGTACGTATTTATAATTATGTATGTATGTATGTATGGTTGCCTTTGTAAAACAAAGT
>NW_004797575.1:209043-210807 GCF_000002075.1 Aplysia californica | reverse complement strand
TTATTATTATTATTATTAAAGAATCTCTTTGGTACACATTTGCAGCTTACTAAATTTAGGATATTATTATGATATGTATTGTTCATAGGAATATAGATCTAACCTTTTATCAGAGTCGAGAATCGAACTCACAGCCTTGTTGTACATGTAGCGAATTAAACACTGTACTGTTACCAGTGTGACCACAGTACCCCAGTAACTTCCCAAAGGTAAGCTTCGCTCCACCCGCCCAGTGCTTGGCAAAGATCACCTTGTTTTAACAGGTGCCCGGCTAGCTCAGTCGGTAGAGCATGAGACTCTTAATCTCAGGGTCGTGGGTTCGAGCCCCACGTTGGGCGTTTTTTTTTTTTAAACATCTTTATATTTCTTCATCTGTCTTTTTTTCGTGCTATGTTACAACTTTCATAAATTTGAGATGCTTCTAATTTCTTCGATTAGTAATTATTATGTCAGGTAAACTTCTTACCTGAAAAGGAGCAGCTAGTGAAATTCAGTCCAACCTGCTCTGAGGGCCACACATGGATAAGACAATCGCCTGTACAAAGGGACCACTTCTCATTTCCTCCCTTGAGTTTATTTAACTATTTTAACATTATGAAAACAACAACGACAACAATGACACCGAGTCAGATGTTCGCCTGGAGGTCCACGTGGCCTAGCCCTAAAATTCCCCAAGCCCATTTGGTCGCTTTTAAGGAAAAGCGAGCTAACCCAGATTTCGGGGGCTTTCAGAAATCTTGACCTACACAAAAAAATTAGCATTGCCCTAACTATAGGAGAAATTTGGTTTCATTGGTGTGTATATTTGTTTGGTTATAGAGAAAAATCTCCTTGTCTTTTAAAATTAAAGAAACTGAACAAGGGTAAAAAACTTTACCTTCGATTTTCTCAAAACAGCGTTTTTCGGGATAGCCCCCTTGTGCTTAAAAGCGACCTTTTATTTGTCCATTTCAAATTACCGTTTACATGCCCTTGGCCTTGAGGTATACAACGCCCATTGGCTCGATCGGGTCGGATCGGGTCGGGTCGGTTTGCTAGCCCGATTGAAGGCGCAAAGCGGCAATCATATAGCACAAGCCTATCGCTGGAATCGCCGCCTCAAAACCAAACGTGTTTGTTTTCATGCGACCAGTCGAGTGATTGACCCGACCCCACCCGACCCGACCCGACCCGATTCCATCCGCAATGGGCACTCGAGAAGCACGGCACTAAAATTCGTACAGAGATAATAATTGTTCTTCTTCGTCGCTTGCAAAGTGCCCATTTGCAGCTAGCTAAATTTAGGATATTTCGATTGTGTATTGTTTCTAAGAATATTATTAGAACCTGTTACCTGACAGCGTCGAGAATCGAACTCACAGCCTTGTTGTGCTCGTAACCAACCTAACACTAACACTGTACCAGTGTGACCACAGTACCCCAGGAACTTTCCAAAGGTAAGCCTCGCTCCACCCTAGTGCTTGGCAAAGCTCATCTTGTGTGAACATGTGCCCGGCTAGCTCAGTCGGTAGAGCATGAGACTCTTAATCTCAGGGTCGTGGGTTCGAGCCCCACGTTGGGCGTATGCCTTTTCCTTTTTTTTTTACACACCTTTTAAAGTTTATATGAAACATTTTTCGTACTTTGTAAAAAGCATCCACGCACACGGATACTTATAACATTCGTATCTCTCACGGGAATTTATCTCAAGTATGGGTGGTTGGCGGGTGCTCTGGTGTGGTTTACTCTTTCTTTCCCATCAAACATATATTCCCCTTATCCCTC
>NW_004797575.1:200675-207404 GCF_000002075.1 Aplysia californica | reverse complement strand
CTTGCAAAGTGCCCATTTGCAGCTAGCTAAATTTAGGATATTTCGATTGTGTATTGTTTCTAAGAATATTATTAGAACCTGTTACCTGACAGCGTCGAGAATCGAACTCACAGCCTTGTTGTGCTCGTAACCAACCTAACACTAACACTGTACCAGTGTGACCACAGTACCCCAGGAACTTTCCAAAGGTAAGCCTCGCTCCACCCTAGTGCTTGGCAAAGCTCATCTTGTGTGAACATGTGCCCGGCTAGCTCAGTCGGTAGAGCATGAGACTCTTAATCTCAGGGTCGTGGGTTCGAGCCCCACGTTGGGCGTATGCCTTTTCCTTTTTTTTTTACACACCTTTTAAAGTTTATATGAAACATTTTTCGTACTTTGTAAAAAGCATCCACGCACACGGATACTTATAACATTCGTATCTCTCACGGGAATTTATCTCAAGTATGGGTGGTTGGCGGGTGCTCTGGTGTGGTTTACTCTTTCTTTCCCATCAAACATATATTCCCCTTATCCCTCCTCCTCCTCGTAACACTTGTAATGGTAAGCATAATTAATAATAATAACCTAATTGCGTTGCAAGTTTCAGAAAACTAAAAAGACTGAGGTCTTTTGTGAACAACGATAAAGAGCGTGACCATACCACTATTAACTGACGTCGCTGGTAAAGAGATAATGAGATACGTGAGGCGCAAACTACCAGGAAACCTTCGTCCCCACTTAGTCTCCTGGATCGTGTTTGTTGTTGCGGGAATTTATCTCAAGTGTGGGTGGTTGGCGGGTGCTCTTGTGTGGTTTGCTTCTTCTTTCCAATCAAACATCTATCATCTTTATCTTCCCTCCTCCTTTTCTGGGTGTATATTACGCTCTTGTAACACTCAGTGGCGACGAGGCTCACTTACAGTAAAGTATAATGAAAATTTTCCCTCTGGGATAATAAAGTACTATCTCATCTTATCTTATCTTATCTTATCTTATCTTCTAATGTTCAGCATTTATATTAATGACCGAACTGTGTTGTAAGTGCCGTAGAACTCTTACCAAAACAAAATGAACTCAAATCTTCATCGTAGAACAGTGAAGGAAGAGCTTGACCATATCACTACAGATTGAGGTCAAAGGTCACCAGATACTTGAGGCCAATGATTACTGCTTGGAAGTGTCTACGTTCTCTAACGTTAGAGAATGTATACAAGCTGTCTACGTTCTCTAACGAATAACAAAAAGTAACAATATTAAGTCTGTAGGGCCCTATTTGAACTTCCGGATAAAGCTAGGCTACTTTTCAATCTTTCATTTTTTTTTTTCAAATTGATTTATATTGTGCTTTGTCGTTAGATCCTCCAGTAAACTCATTGGGTTATATTGGGTTATTTCATGCACTAGATCTTGGCCTATCGTAGACCTAGCGTTGATATGACTGACTTGACCTTGACCCACGTGATTTGATTTCATGACAGTGATGTCACATCACACACCAAATCGGCAATGTTTTTCCACACATGTGAATTTGACATCATTTATGGTCTCTCACGTTGTATCACATAGGCCTACCTTGGCTTTGAGGTGGGAATACGAAATCGCATGTAAACTGCAAGCTATCTTCTAAATACTAATTACAGACGGCCTGAACTTCAGTGACTTATTCAAAGTTTTGTGGGGTGGGGGGGGGGGGCATCAGAGTGCACCTTCCTTGGGTGAAAAGTGTAGACCTACAACATATTATGAAAAGGGAGGGGGGTGGGGGTGGTGTCATCTCGATGGAATAATAGAGGATGTTGGTTGCTTGTTAGGGGTTTAACGTCGCTGTAAAGGCAAGATACGGTACTGTAGACAGCTTTACTTGCGCGAGCATTTTAATTTCGAAAAAGTAAACGTAATAGCTTGCGAAAATAAAGTGTGAGCACTGTGGAAGCAGCAATGTCGACTCGTTTCCTTGTTAGATAGAGCGAGCGAGCTATTTTTAGGTTCTCTACTGACATTAGCTTGTATACGCTGTCTAACGTTACAGAAAGTAGACACAACCATACTGCTTGAGGCGATGGCATCCAAAGATAGTTCCGGTATCCTCACTTGAGGCGCAAGAACTAACACGATCATAGAGACCAAGTGGGGACGAGGGTTTCTGTGTAAAACAGAAGTTGATACTTCCTGGTCTGTTACGCAGAAGTCAATGTCGTCGTGTGCCTGTAACACGCTCCATTCCATTAGTGTTAACGCTTTTGTACCACGGTGTTGATCTATATATACCCATGCTGCGTCATTAAAAAAATACGGTATGCAATTATTTTTACAATTTAACAGGGAAGTCCCCCCCAAAAAAAAACAACAACAACCGGAATGCTGTTACCAAGGAAACAATATTTTTAAGGTGATAAGGACGTTATTACCAAAATTGAATTCTTAACAGTATTAACTTGAGATGTTTGTAAAGCGTTTGTTTTCTTGGTAACAATATTCAGGTTTTTTGCGCTCTCTTGTAAAATAACCAACCCCCACCCCCCCCCCTCCCCCCCCCCCAAAAAAAAGAAGAAGAAGAAGAAAACAAGCTGCATGTACTCAGGGGTACACAGTAGGGATTTGAAGAAAAGGACAATGGTTTTCGACATCATCTGTTTTTCTCTTAGTCTTAATGTGGGAAACTATCAGAGCCGTGCACGTCATATTTGCCAAGAAGCAACACCAAACCTCCACGTTGGTTAAGAGTAGTGCTAGATCCTACATGGAAGATTGTCTGTTCTTACACACTATATTTTTTAAAACTTTATCTATGAAGAGAGTCCATTTGTGACGACCCATTGACGTAACTTGTTCTACGTCCACGACTCTAAAGAACAGTACAATAAAACAAATGAAGAAGTCTTGGTTGAAGCAAATTGCAGACGACAGCTTATGATGGATATACGAAAGCGACAGGCAAATTTTTTAGGACACACAATGCGGTAAGAAGCTTTGGAGAATATTGTAACAACAGACAAGTTTGATGGAAAGAGAGGCAGAGGCAGACAGAAGGAAAAGATACTGGACAAGATGACAACATGACCAGGAGCAGCAAGAACAACACACAACATTGCTGCAACGCAAGACAGAGTAAAGTGGAGGCCCATGATCGCCCACGCCAGTCGGCAAGGCACCGGATGATGATCATGACAATAAAACAATAACTCAACTCACATAAGACCTAACTATTCCATGATGGCTCATCTGAAAAGTTGAACTTTGCACACAAAGTGCATGGGAAAGTGTCTGTTTTATCGAGTATCATCTTAGCCTTTCTACTGGGGTGTTGTATCTATCTCGATCAGCCTAAATTGGTCCTGTCGAGCTACCCGCCTCCTCAATAATGTCAATGAGGTGTCTAACATTTGCGATAATTTACACTTTAGCGTTTTGCATCATTAAACCGTTAAAGAACGAGTCTTTGTCTTCGCTGCTCTATATCTGATATGCATAAGCTTCGAGCTTCTGTCGCTAGAAAAAAGCAAAGCGCAATCTTAAGGACAATGACATTATATGTTGGCACGGTTCCTGCTAGACCTGAGCGAAGAACCGATTACGGAATCGAGTCTCACGATTAATGCTACGGAAGAAAAGTTCCGACTCCTTTTTACGTAAACCCACGGTTACCAGATACTTCAATCATTACAATCTTCTTTTTTTTTAAATTCATTTTTGAAAAATTAAAGTTGATGCTCCCCAGTGTTCCGAAATCAATTTTATCCTAAATCTTGAAGATGTTCGGAGCCAACCAGGTATACACTGGTAGAAATTACATCATTAGAAAGTAAGTAAATGGGTTCGGAGTCGATTTCTACGATTCCTAGCTTTCACCAATCTGGAACCTAGCCGCCCAGCACTTCGAGTTCCGACCCCCCAAACCTCGCTCTCGTTCCTGTAAAGACATAGATAACCACGCACAAAGCAGAGTTGAAGAGCCTCTTGCTATCGAGCTGTATTCATCATAGCCTTTGCACGAAAGGCCACCAGGTTCGTATTAGCCCCTTGGAAATTGCACATAAATAAGGTCAGACAGTTCAATGAGATGACGCGGAAAGGGTGGGGGGGTAGAGGGAAAAGGGGGGAGGGGGGGGGGAGAGAAGACAGCGCAATAGGCCTGGGGCTCCCGGGATAGACCTTCTCATAAACATAATAATAATAATATGTCAAAGGCGGCATATAAGCTTACATACACGCATGACACAAAGACACACGGGCAAGGAACAGAGAGGATACATAACGTTTTAACTCAGTGGTGATCTATACAGGCATCAAAATCAAAATACATGTTTGTACATTGTACAATATAATACACAGCCTTTATCACAGACGCTACACACCTAGCACAGCACCTGAAACCTACATCTCCCCTCGACATCCTCAGGATACAAAAGGAAGAGGGTGGGGAGAAAAAAGAAGAAGAAAGAAGAAAATATTCTCTTTGAAGTGGTAGCAAAGTACCTAAGGGAAGTTTCCTCCAAGACAATGGGCCTTTCTCTGTTCTGCTGGCGTAACATAAAGGGACCAGGCACTAACGGTTGTCTTTCTGCCACAAAGTCAACTGGACTACTGAAGTTAAAAACCTATTATTTTCCCTGGGTTTTGGATATGCCTGGTTTTCTCAAAATGTTGAAAGTACTAGACTATTTCTCAGTGAAGTAAAAAGTAGACTTGTTGATCATTCTGTGCAGAACATAGAGGGAGAAATCTGCCACAAGTAAATGTATAATTTATTCTCTCTTACAACAGCTGAGTATATCATCAACCTCCCAAGGTATTGGAGCAGAAGAGTCATAGCTTGGTTAAAAACTCATAGCCTTCCATTAAATAACCATCTCTATCGGCGGAATTTTAAAAATTCGCCCCTATGTGAGAGGAGTAACTCTCATGAAATTGAATTTGAAATTCACTTTATTTTCTATTATTCACACTTTGTCAATCAAAGAAATTGTTAATTCCTCCCTGCCTGACTCGGCCCAGTGACAGAAATATGCAATGTTTGACCCACGATAATTAGAGATATTATGTGCACGACCTGTACTTATTCATTATGGAAACTTTATTTACCAGAAGAGTGTTTTGTATGATGTGATGTTGCCAATGGCCTTAACAACTGAATAAACTTACTCATTTACTGCCACAGAATATTTGGTCAGTCAAGTACAGGTGATAATAGGGATTTCATAGTCAGACTCATGTCGGTGGCAAAGCTCTAAATAATAATAATCATTAACAAATAGAAATTATTTTAGATGATGTTCATCCTTATTTCACATACTTGGCTCAAGACCCACGTAGGAGAAATATCACACAGTAAGTCAACTAAACTTTTCAATTCATTTATTCACCAGAAACAACCAAAGAGGAAACCTTTCTTATAAATGACCAGAAGAAAACCGTTTATTTATTCCTGTGCTAATAAATTAAAATGTGTTAGGCTACAAAGTTTGCAACGAGTTGATGGTGCATCTTATCAAGTTGTTAACAATAAATACATCGCTGTCCTTTTCAAATGTACGACCTTTTCTAAACCGACATTACGAACAAAATCATTATGAAAGAAAAAGGCTACAAACAATGAGTCTCATTCCTCACACTCAACCATATGATGTCACTTCTATTTTTAGCAGAGGTTATAAATGCAGAACTGTCCGTATTCGATCGGTTGTCGCTCTCTTCTGTAAGTAAAAAGACACCTAGTAAATATTTAATATACACACCTGAATACATGCAAGAACTCAATACTACCCATATCATATGAGGTCAATGAACTGCTTTGTTCTCATAATCGATCAGTTTAACCGTAGATCGAGATGGGGTGTTGGACTTTTGGTTATGTAAAGAAATCAGATATGTCGAAACAACAGGCTATGCCCAACCTTGACTCGAGAGCCATTGGGTGTATTTTATCTTCGATACAAAAATAAAGGCTGTGTATGATTGTGTGATTGTTCTCTCTTGTGCTGACTGTTCTTACAGTCCATCGCTGCATCAGACAAAGAACAGACCCCCCCCCCAAAAAAAAAAAAAAAAAAAAAAAAAAAATTAAAACTGCATGATTGTGCACCAGTCACAAATAAACAAATTATTAAACTTTTGTTGGTATTTGTGCAGATTAATTTTCGTCTCTGATGTATTCAGACTTTTCTTTGAAGGGTTGGCGGGTTTAGAGATGTTCCCTTCTCCAGAGGTCAAGTGTGATCTTTCTGTTTGCTTACTTAAAGGTTAAATATTATTTTTGTAGTTGTGAGGATTTTTGTCAATTGAATAAAACGTGCCATTGCAAGAACAGACAATTTCGGAGGGTTAAGATCATATAAGTTTTCGTAAACGTTCTACGGCACTTGCAACACGATATGGCCATATACGTAGTAAAAGAACGAGGAGAGAATGATAAGGACGATAAATGATGCTTAATAAAGAAAGAAGGACCAAACCATACCAGAGTTCCCGCCAACCACCCATAGTAACGGTTTACTTCACAGCCCTCCATTCGCAATATATTCGACCCACTACGCATATCCAGGAGTCTTGTTTGTTTAGTATAGGGTTTTACGGCGCTCGCAACCGCATAAGGTCATATGAGCGCGCGGGACACACCTAATACTTTTTCGTTGGTAGGAAATTTTGAATTTTGCCCGGGTGGTGGCTGAAGCCTACTCTTATCGATTTTAGACCACCAAGAGATCTTTAACGTGCGCAACTTGCACACGGGCCCTCCGAGATTTTTCGCCC
>NW_004797575.1:198004-200575 GCF_000002075.1 Aplysia californica | reverse complement strand
TTGTCCGAGAAGGCTAGGTGTAGATCTTTCCTACCAGAAGATCATGGGTGTGGCAGAAAGACAGCAGTTAGGAGGAGCCAAGGAGTAACAGTAGAAAGGCTGCAGAAAGAGTCAGGAGCCCAGAGGAGGGGGCAAAGGAGGTGAGGGGGTGGGGGCAGAAAATGGAAATGAAAGCAGACAACAGAACATTGTTAGAGAGCAGGAAAGGAGGTGAAAGTAGACAATTTTAGAGAAGAAAATTTTTTGGTCGCTACCCGGAATCGAACCCGGGACCTTTGAATGAGAGGCCAACACCTTAACCTCTAGGCCACGAGAGCCCCCATCCAGGAGTCTAGTGAGGCCAACATGGGGGGGGGGGGGGGGTAGCTGTGACGTCATGATAGAAAGATCAGAATGTATTTATCTTATTTAGAGAACTTGGGGTTTTTACCTAGAAAACGTCATTGACTATCAACTATCAACTGAAAATTTACATTTTTGTGACTTTAATCATTGTTTTTCGAGTAAAATCCACCCAAAAATGTGTTCTTAATAGGACAACAACTGTGTTAAGCCCCCCCCCCCCCAAAAAAAAAAAATAAAAAAAAATTTTTTTTTAAAATAATTTAAAAAATTAAAAAAAATAAAATAAAATAAAAATTGCCAAACTGGCAGAAAAATGCCAGTTTCTTCAATTATTCAATTTCATTATTTTTACAAGCGCCAATTTCACCACGCTGCCTCACATGTTATTATAATTAAACTGAGAGGTACTATGACAGATGTAATTGTATGAATTTACTTAACACTGCTGTCACAACACGGTAACGATATATTTACAATATGGAGTCTCCCACCTCCAAAGTTAAAAGTACGTCTCTGTTGAGAACTGACCAAGTAGATGGGGAACCTTGAAAACTCACATAAGAACAAGTTCAAGAACACCCTACCAAATATTCAAACCAGGATCATCCTCACCACGGCATATCAAAAAGGCCAACAAAGCTAACGGAAAGCCCCCACGTAAAATAAGTAAGAATTATTATTCCTGAAAAAAAAACCCAACGTAATAATAATCTGGGACCCTCATCGCATTCAATTTGGAACATTGAACGTTCGTGCGTTAGTCAAATCAGTAGCATATTGCCCCCACCACATCTAGATTGGAACCTTGAACATTCGTGAGTTAGTCAAATCAGTAGCATATTGCCCCCACCACATCTAGATTGGAACCTTGAACATTCGTGAGTTAGTCAAATCAGTAGCATATTGCCCCCACCACATCTAGATTGGAACCTTGAACATTCGTGAGTTAGTCAAATCAGTAGCATATTGCCCCCACCACATCTAGATTGGAACCTTGAACATTCGTGCGTTAGTCAAATCAGTAGCATATTGCCCCCACCACATCCGGATTCGAACCTTGAACATTCGTGCGTTAGTCAAATCAGTAGCATATTGCCCCCACCACATCCGGATTCGAACCTTGAACATTCGTGCGTTAGTCAAATCAGTAGCATATTGCCCCCACCACATCCGGATTCGAACCTTGAACATTCGTGCGTTAGTCAAATCAGTAGCATATTGCCCCCACCACATCCGGATTCGAACCTTGAACATTCGTGAGTTAGTCAAATCAGTGGCCTATTACTCCGTTACTTCCTGAAGTGTTAGTCATCGCTCCGACAGCAAAGAAAATGGACCACAACGAACCAAAGAGATTCTGCACAAACCAACAGGCCAAGCGGGCAAGAGAACTAGAGAGAAATGTAAGAAGATCTTTGTGAGAGCTCTGGTGGCCATGCACGGACGTTTGATTTATTGACGGCTTGCACGAGAGAGGAGGGCCACATCGCAACGAGAGTCTGGCCTAATGTCGTCTGGTTGTATCAAGTGTGGCGTATCTGTGTCCGCCCGGGCTCTGTGTCCGCCCCGCGCCTTGCATTAAGCACTTCCGACCGCAGACGTTAATGTTATCAGACTTCCTGGCCCTCTCCGACCCCCATCCTCTCCGCTCCAGAATTCTCATTTCTGTATTCTTGATTCCTCCTCCCTCATTACGGAGGCTCTTCTCTTATATTCCTTTATTCCTTCGTTTTCTATTTTCTTCTCTTTTTTTTTTCTTTCTTTCATGTTCTTTCCTTGCTTTCTGTCTGCTTCTATTAACCTCTCGCATGCTTCTCTCTCTCTCTCTCTCTCTCTCTCTCTCTCTCTCTCTCTCTCTCTCTCTGTTTGTCTCTCTCTCTCTCTCTCTCTCTCTGTTTGTCTCTCTCTTTCTCTCTCTCTGTGTCTCTCTCTATCTCTCTCTATCTCTCTCTCTCTCTGTGTGTGTGTCTCTCTCTCTCTGTCTTTCCTTCTGTCTCCCTTTCTGCCTCTTCATCTGCCGGGCCCTATGTATCTCCTTCTATCTTTCCTTCCTTGTCACCTTCTGCTGTTCATTCTATCTCTCCTTCTGTCTCTCCTTTCATCTCCCCATCTATATAACATATTATCTCTTTGTATCTCCCCATACATCTTTCCTTCTACCAAACCTAATACCCCTCTCCTCACATTCCTCTGAACTTCTGACGCGGCATTCTTATTTTACTCCCC
>NW_004797575.1:195807-196694 GCF_000002075.1 Aplysia californica | reverse complement strand
GCGTTTATGTTTAAAAATATAATTTACCTGTGTAAAATGGTTACCTGTCCAACGCAGCCGCGGCCACCTTGTTTTATCAACCCACGGTCACATTTACCTGCCTCGGGTGGCCAGGTGTGGTCTCTAATCCCCCGGTGCTCGGTCAAACATTTTGAATGCCCCCCTGACGCTGTGGACGGGCCGTCATAATCCCTTCACCTGTCGTTAATGTAAATCCCTCCAAAGTGCAATGAATGTTTATCCAAGTTGACCAATGGGTAGGCCTAACAATGAATTTTCAACTGCTGGTGAGGGAAGCGTGATCCGTCATAACCAAGGAGGTGTAAGGTTCTTGGTCATAACATATAAGCCCCGCCCACAACTCATACGCAAATCGTGGGTGAGGTGACTGGTCACTGGTTTGTTTACCTAATCTGTAACAAAGTAGCAATGGGCGTTGACGTGAACTTGTGACAGAAGCGTCGCTCGTTCTCCGAGTGGTGGCGACCCGTGTATTAGTTTTACCATGGCACTCGTTTTCATTGTCTTACATTCGTTTATTTTAAACATGCGTAAAATCAGCAACAAACAAACAAACAAACAAACAAACAAAAAAGCTAACAAACCCCCCCCCCAAAAAAAAACAAAACAAACAACAACTAGCAAAACTACAACAACAATAAAAACCCTTCTCCCACCCACTCCCCTTTTTTCAAAAGAAATCAAAACCGTTTGAAATAATTAGCCTTACGGCAGTCCAAAGCCTGAGATCAGCAACGGTGAGGACCTCGGAAGAGAATGATTTGCTTTCTTCATTTTGATCAGTCCTGCCTTAGACGGACACCTGTGTTATACGGCCACTTTTCTCCTTGACACACACACACATACACACACACACACACACACAC
>NW_004797575.1:191289-193492 GCF_000002075.1 Aplysia californica | reverse complement strand
AGATATTGAGGTATTGAGGATAGCTGGTCAAAATAAAAATAAAAATATTAATATTATGTCCCTACACTCCTGGCTCCCCCATTTGCATTCTCGTTCTCCAAAATGTACATGGACTTCCGCCAGTGTTACGTCACCACCAAGCACTCGTTTCTGTAAAATAACTGGACAAAAGAACAGAAAACAGTGGTTACCATATTGGCCTCTAGACGCTGATTAAGATAAGGGACATGCCTAACAGAAAATTCACTTTGACATACAGAGATTATAGTTGCATGGTTTGTCTTTTCATGTGATATTTTTCATCTCTGCCTTATCGCTGATCAGACTTCCTTCAGAATCCATTTGCTTTAATTCAAAACAGCGTACTGGTATGATCGGACTTAAGAAAATTTGAAGACTACATGGGAAAAAATGAGGGTAGTCACAAACTGAAAATCGTGAGGATACCAATTTTGAACCCTTGTTTGACTCATAACTGTATTTCTGTTCAACTGTTGGTTAATTATTGTTGCTAAATTTCCCATTCAACAACACTTAACAATAAACCGCCTGTCAAACAAATATGAAGTTACGAGTCTACAAGCTTTTAAAATTGGCACCTCACAATTTCCAGTTTGTGACTACCGTCGTTTTTTCCCGTCCGCCCTTCTTTTGCTTTAATTCAAAACAACGAACTGGTAAGATCTGACTTCAAAATCCATTTGCTTTAATTCAAAACAACGAACTGGTAAGATCTGACATCAGAATCCATTTGCTTTAATTCAGAACATCGTACTGGCAGAGTTTGAGAAACCGGAGTTGTTCATATCTTGTGCTTGAGAAATGTAAGCCTACTTCAGAATCAATTTGTCTGGGAACCAGACAGAGAGAAAGGAAAGACTTTCCCGGGGGAGGGGTAAAGAGGAAAACAACCCAAAACTAAAACAAAAATTGAGAGAATAAATCAATATGAAGGTGTGTGTAGGTGCTTGTGTGTGTCTGTGTGTGTGTCTGTGTGTTAGTGTTTGTTAGTGTGTGTGTGTGTGTGTGCGCGCATGTATGTGTGTGTGTGTGTGTGTGTATGTGCTTGTGTGTGTGTGTGTGTGTGTGTGTGTGTATGTGTGTTAGTGTGTGTGTGTCTGTTTTTGTGTGTGTGCGTGTGTGTGTTAGTGTTAATGTGTGTGCGTGTGTGTGTGTTAGTATGTGTGTGTGTGTGTGTGTGTTAGTGTGTGTTAGTGTGTGTGTGTGTCTGTTTTTGTGTGTTTGCATGTGTGTGTGTTAGTGTTAATGTGTGTGTTTTGCGTGTGTGTGTGTCTACGGAGTGTACAAACACCAACACTAAAAAAAGAAACAGCATAATATTACTTCACTCTCATTTCCCTCGCATTTATGCTCATATTTTTCTTCATTCTCTGTTCTAACAACTATACTTTTATATTGTTAAACTGGGAAAGAAGAAGACCTTTAACACCCCTCCAACTTCCTTTCTAGAGTAAAAAACAACACAAAGCACAAAACAAAACAAAACGAAGCAAAACGAAACTAAACAGAACACAACACAACAAAACATAACAAAACTTAAAAAAACTCAACAAATCAAAACAAAACAATATAAAAAGTTCAACGAAACAAAACAAAATCGCCAACAACATCACTCCCTCCGTAGCGTTCCAATTCCCCGTTCTGTCTTCAATTATCACAAGCAAGTTTCCATAACCTTGTGCTGAACCGCGCGCCCTTTCCAGACTTATTGACGCAGAAATCTACACCGTGTCTTATTTGTAGCAGCGCTAATTGGAGAAGCTTGTGTGACGTTCTTTTGTGACCCTAGAATATGATCTCTTGTTACTCTTAGTCTTAGAGGTGGTACGCATTGGCATAGAAACCTTTCAACATCCAACTCCATGAAACATGACAAAAGATCTTTTAACATTCAACTCTAAAGATAGGTCTGAAGCATAGAATCCTCTTTACCTCCAACTCTAAAGATAGGTTTAAAGTACGTCCAAGCGCCGAATTCCATATTCAAAATACTAGCCCAAATGTGACTATAAGATCATCAGTGTTCATCAAGTCTTGATTGTGATAATAATGAGGCGTCGGCGGTCTAGTGGTTAGGCTCTGGGACTTGCAACCGTAAGGTCGTGGGTTTGAATCCCGTCAGGGGCCCGACGTTGTGTCCTTGGGAAAGGCACTTTGCACAAATTTTCCTCACTTCACCCAG
>NW_004797575.1:186766-188320 GCF_000002075.1 Aplysia californica | reverse complement strand
CTGAAAATATTAGGTGTGTCCCGCGCGCTCATATGACCTATGCAGTTGCGAGCGCCGTAAAACACTTTACAAAAACAAACAACAAACAAACATATATATTCTGGTTTCAGGACAAGGACGGTAAAACCACAACAGTTTCATCAAATGGAAATCTCACTGCTGACAATGCAGGGGATGTTTTGGGGAAGTTTGGGGAGGAGGTGGAGTGTCGTGCTGTAGACGCCTAGATCTAGTTCTAGAGGGATGGGACCTCACTCCATGTCTAGAGTGGCCCTTGTGATGTTGTTAGAAAAGTTTAACCCTATCCGGTACTCCCGGGGTTGTATTCTTCACATTTTTAAATACTTCTTGCACGAAGATCTCTTTGAAACTTTCAGTATTTCTCAAAAAATTATTTTGACAGACTGCTATGCAAAGCGTACGAATCGGATCAACAGTAAATTTCTTCTTTGGAAAGTGGTGGCACAGAGTTCCCCACGTCGTATGGATATGAGAGTAAAACACGACGTACGGATAAGGTTAAGGTACGCTTTACAGGCCGAAAGTTTACAAATGAATGGTCACCACATTCCTCCAAACGTTTGAATTATTACCTTTAGGATTCTTTGACAAACAGATTCTCCGGAAACAAGCTACAAACAATCGAACCATTGAAACTCAATGTTGAACAGGAGGTCCAAAGAATCGACACGGAAACAACCCACAGGGATATTCGTTTTAGTTTTAGTGAGAGTTTTACATTATTTGCAACACAATAAGGTCACATAAGTGCAGAGGGTTATTCAAGAATTCCAGTGGCGTATTGGAGCTTGTATGGAAAGAAATGGTCAACACCTGGAGATTAAAAAAAATTAGCCATCACCTCCCTGGATTTATTTGACAATAATATTTTAATTTTTTAAATGTAATTTGTTCTAACATACATACCTTTTAAAATGTATTTTAAAGTTAAAATAACCCAAATCCTTGTAAATATCAATAAATAAATGGCTGAAGAATCCATTTTTAATGGAACTTAGTTTTTCTCAAAAATTATATTTTGAAGCCTAATATCTTGGTTGAAGCAAATGCGACATGTGGTCCCTTTCTCCAGGCACACACACATATAGTGACTATTCGAAATAATGTACCAGTACTGTTGATTTTCTAAGAAGTTTCAAAGTTTTGCGTTTCACACAGATTTGTCTGAAATAAAAAAAAAAAAGTATTTTATTCGAACATAGTGGTTGGTTTATTTCACTTTGACAAATAACATAATGTCCCCGTCGTTAAATTTCATCAGTACAAAGCTTCATTCAAATTTGTCTAAAAACGACCTAGTTATTACCCTTTAAATGGGTCCTTTTTTGTTTAGACACCCGGTATTATTTGTACAGCGTACTCATTCGGTGCCTTTCAAGGACTGTGTAAATATTATGGGTGTGCATTATACTTCATCGTTTGTAGAGTACTTTACATGTGTCGGGGGCTGTGTGGTAGCAAATTGTGGTGTAATACGAAGTGATGATGATGATGATGATGATGATGATGATGATGATGATGATGATGATGATG
>NW_004797575.1:179460-185678 GCF_000002075.1 Aplysia californica | reverse complement strand
GAGAGAGAGAGAGAGAAACACACACACACACACACATAGAGAGAGAGAAAAAGAGAGAGAGAGAGAGAAAGAGAGAAAGAGAAAGAGAGAGAGAGAGAAAGAGAGAGAGAGACAGACAGACAGGGACGTTAGGCGGGGGGAGGGGGTGTAGAGGAGAGGGAGTTTTATTTGTCTGTCCTGACCCATGCGGCCTCCAGTAATATGTACGAACTTGGTGACTTCTATTTTATGTTCGCCCCCCCCCCCCACCATCTGCTGTACACCTGAGGTTCTGTGATATATGGGCAAACAGACGCGCTGTGGACCACATTTAACATTGCGCCATTGAGGCTGTTATAGTACTAGAAATAGGTAATCTCTTTGCACCCCATACACTTGTCTACGTACGTTCAAACATTTATTTTTTCCTTCTATCAAAAGTTTTACTTTACAATACACGATGAAACACTCCTGGTTCTCTATTTGATTAAGTTAAAAATAGCAATAGCAATAGCACCCGGAAAATATTTTGACCGTTTGGTAGTCTTTGTAAAAGGACAATAGTTGTAATTGTAGATATATTCTACGTTCCCATCGACATAACTTAGATCATTTGGTCGCTTTTAAGGACAAGCGGGCTAATCCAGATTCCGGGGGTTTCCAGAAATCTTGACCTACACCAAAAGTGGGCATTGCCCTACCTATAGAAGAAGTTTTGTTTAAATGGTGTGTATATGTGTTTGGTTATAGAGACAACTCTCGTTTTCTTTTTAAAAACCGAACAAGAGGCAAAAGGTTTACCTTCAATTTTCTCAAAACAGCATTTTTCGTGATAGCCCCCTTGTGCTTAACAGCGACCATTTAGGAGGCGGGTTGTTTCTTCCCTATCTTTATAGAACTGGCGTCGTTAGTCTAGTGGTTGGGTTACCAGACTGGTACTGGTAATCGTGAGGTTGGGGGTTCGGGGTTCGAGCATCAGGCCCGACGTTGTGTCCTTGGGAAAAGCACTTTACACGAATTTTTACTCGCTTCACCCGGGTTAGAATGGGTACCCGGCCAAAGATAGCTAAATATCTTGTCAGTATGTTAGTGTTTTCGCGCCTATAAAAGTGGCAGCTTGCACTGTATGCTTCCTGGAAGTTGAGACTGTTTCTACGTGTTCTAGGGTCTGCTTGGGTTATAATCATCATCATCCGGTGCCTTGCCGACTGGCGTGGGCGATCATGGACCTCCACTTCCATCTGTCTTTCGAAGCAGCAATGGTGTCTGTTGTTCTTGCTGCTCCTAGCCATGTTGTCATCTTGTCCAGTATCTTTTCCCTCTGGTTGCCTCTACCTCTCTTTCCATCAAACTTGTCTGTTGTTACAATGTTCTCTAATGCTTCTTTCCGCATTGTGTGTCCGAAAAAATTTGCCTGTCGTTTTCTTATATTCGTGATAAGTTGTTTTCTATAATTTGCTTCAACCAGGACTTCTTCATTTGTTTTTCTAGCTGTCCATGGGATACGTAGCATGCGTCTCATGAACCACAACTCTGCGCAACAATTGTTCTTTCTAGCTGTTTATTGATTGTCCATGCTTCGCACCCGTATAATAGGATTGGCTCGATGTAACTTTTCATTACTCTTTTCCTCATTTCCAGTGACAGATTGATGTTTGTTAGTATCTGTTTCATTTTGTGGAAGGTTGCTTTTGCTTGGTAAATGCGGCTTTTAATTTCGGTGTGACATCTACCATCTGATGATATAATGGTCCCCAAATATCTAAAATGTTGTACTTGCTTGAGGGTGGTATAATTGATTTTGATATTGCATGTTGGGATTGGAGTATTTCTGCTTATCACCATCGTTACGGTTTTCTTGATGTTTAGGCTTAAGCCCATGTTGTCACTCTCTTGTACGATGACATTTAATAGATTCTGCAGGTGTTCTTCATCTTCTGCTATTAGGACTGTGTCATCTGCATATCTTAGATTGTTTATATTATGTCCCCCTATCGAGATACCAGGCATTTCTTCTATGTGTCTCATGATATTTTCACTATACAGGGAGAACAAGTCTGGAGAAAGTACACATCCTTGTCTGACTCCTCTTTTAATCTGTATGTATTCGCTGATGTCGTTTTCTATTCTCATTGCAGCAGTTTGATCCCAGTACATGTTTTTGATAATCCGTAAGTCCTTCCCGTCGATATTAAGAACTTCCAGCATGTCGATGATCTTGTCGTGCCTGATTTTGTCGAATGCCTTGGTGTAGTCTATAAAACATAAATGAAGATCTTTCTGAACTTCTAGGGCACGTTCTATTGTTGTTCTGATGACATATATGGCATTTACAGTGCCTTTGCCTTCAATAAATCCACATTGTTCTTGGGCTATTTCTGGGATAATTTTATTTCTTATTCTCATCATAATTATTCTGAGTAATATTTTTTTTGTTTTTTTTTTGTTTTTTGGGGTGTGGGGTTATAATAGTAGTCGTAAATCGTATAGAATATGCTGTAGAGCGTGTATATGTGCTACATAAATGCAGTTATTGTTATTGCCCTGTAAAATTTGTGCAGGTCTAACGCCCCTATCAACACTAGTATGTTATTTAAGAGGCAGGACCTCAGAGTTTAGCGTCCGTCTCCGAAAGGACCGAGCCAAACGGGAAATTCATGTCAAGTGTCTTACCCGAGGACACAACTTGGGGCCGAGCTGAGGCTCAAAACCCCGAACCAACAGTCTCATGATTACGAGTCTAGTAGCCTAACCACGCAACCCTTATTGCCCTGTCTTTCTCGAAGGATGCGTATAGTATAATATAGAAATAGTAAGACAAAACATCGCTCTACAAAAGTTTTCTCTTGAGAAATGAAGCAAAACGTTTCTATCTAGGCCTTTGTCATTTGGTTGGTGACATCTAAAACACCGCACTTGGATTTTCGAGGACGCTTGATGTACAGAGCCATCCATCTTCTGGTGTACTCTCGTAACTTGCACACAGCGTGGGGGATTTATTTCTGCTCACTGCGAGCCAAACCAGCAGAGCGGAACGACCAGAGAAATACAGTTAGACCTGTCTGTTCTAACGGCCACTTGTCCTAGACAACAGCCAGAACAAACGACAACGTATCACCCCCCCCCCCCCTCTCTTGGTATTTATTTTATATTATTCTAAGCGTATAAAGAAGCGATGGACTCAAAATCTGCCAGTTATGGCTTGGAAATGACTCAAAACCTTAAGCTGGTCATCATGAACAAGTTCGATTGTACAGCTATGTTTTAAGGTAAGGTTTAGAGTCATTTCCAAGCCATAACTGGCCGATTTTGAGTCCATCGCTTCTTTGTACGCTTAAAGGAGCGGGTTGGGGTGGGGGGTCTTTAAGCCAAAAAAACAACAACAAAACAAAACAAAAAGAAAAGAAAAAATCCACCAAAAAAAAAATCCCCCCCCCCAAACAAAAACAACAAACAAACAAACAAACCCACCACACCAACAACAACAAAGAAAACCAAACGAAAGAGCAACGACAGTTTGATCAACTCGCCGTTATTCTGTTGTTCTCCCCGTACATCAAAGCATTCAAATTCCGATTGGAGTAAGGAGAGACGGATTTCAGCAGGCAATACTTTGGTGCTTGCTCGGTTTGTTTGGTTTCTGCTCAAAGGTCGTTTGCTGTTCAAACATAATCCAGCTGAACTGGTCATGTGTTGAAGCTGGGGATCATAATTTGCACTTACATGACCAGGATATTCCGACATTTCCTCTGGTGTCCTGTCTACATTCCTCCCTCTTTTCTTTGTTTCTTTTTCTAACTTGTGGCTCATACTCTGTGGGTGGTAGGCGGGTGCTCTGGTGTGGTTTGTTTCTTCTTTCTTATCAAACATCTATCGCCCTTATCTCTCTCCTTCTTTTTTGTGTTTGTTACTCTCTTGTAACACCTCTAATCTTCGACACTTATATGACCTTATTGTGTTGCAAATGCCGTAAAACACTTACTAAAACTAAACATAATACTCCTTTCACTTTACATTTCGTTACCTTAGAATTACACAGTTCTATCTGACATTTTTGGTCGTTTTGAGTTACTGAGACCATGAGGTCAAGTATCAAATGTTCTATCTGCTTTATCAAAACCGTAAGATTATTCGGAGTCGTTATCAAGATATATAAAGAATTGCATTCGGAAAAGCTCGACTCTAATAAAAAAAATTCTCATTTAATTTCTCAAAACTAGGCGCTGGGCAGACAAAACTTTGTAATTCTAAGATACCGGTAGCAATTTCTTTATTTGATCTGTTGCTTGTTTAACACTCTCTAAACCAAGCTTCGAGAAGTTCGCGTCAGTTGAAATGCAACGGTTGGTTAGTCGGCCAGGAAACTGCCACAGTTCTCGATGACAGCAACACATTAGGACTCGACACACCGTGAAAAGACGTCGTGCGACGTGTTGACAACAGGCATTGGACAAGTTCAGCCACCATGAGCTCTTATTTCAGCCTCTGACTTAATTCATTTATTTTAATTTAATTTTTTTTTTGGGGGGTAACAAACATTGAGTACCTGAAGACTTTACCTTAAAAAAAAACCCAACAACAATAGAAAACAAGAGCAAAAAAACCCCAAAAACAAAACAACAACAGCAAAGTCTTGACAAGGAAAATAACAAAGAAATCAAAACAAAGAATCAAAACAAAACAAAACATTTTTTAAAGCCGCATTAAATATAATTATGATATCACATAAATTCAAACCTCAAACTTCCTCGCTCAAGAATCTCAAACAAACAGCATTCACGTAGCACCAGCAGACATTATTATTAATAATAATAATAATAATAGTAATAATAATAATAATAATAATAATAATAATAATAATAATAATAATAATAATAATAATAATAATAATAATAATAATAATATTGGTCACGATGCGGTGGAATCAGGTGCTCGTCAATTTTCGGTCGTATAGAGTGTTTGGTATCATCTTACAGCCTGCTAATTTGTTTTGTTTTTAATAAAAGAAATACCCATTTATCTTAAATAAGAGTTGAGATATAAAATATGGGGTTGAAGGAGGTAGGGGTCACCTGGTTTCAGAGGGAAAATTAGTATGAAAGTGGCCGTCAAAGTTTGGCGACTTCTAATGCTTGAGAGTGCTTTGAAACTGAAAATTTACATTTTGTGTGCCTTTAATCAACGATTTTCAGTAAAATCCACAGAGCAATGTCTTAAATTTAAGAATGGACATAAGAGGCTGGTGTTGAGACTAAACATAATAAAAATTCGATAAAAATTACCACACGGGAAGACGAACGATGTTTTCTTCGATTTCATTATAGATGTATTATTTACGAGCACCTGATTTCACCACGATGCCTCACATATTATGATGAATATCTTCCATCTGAGAGTTCACGTGTCCCACTGACGTTTCTGAGAGACGTGGCGATTGGATACCGTCATTCTTCCTGTCTCAGAACATACCTTTATGTAGTTAATTAGCCAAATGGCATCGGCAGATGGAGCAGATAAACGTAGTAATTCTTAAGTAGCGATATATTTATTTGTTCTGTAGCGTGTTAAACGCTCTCTCTAAACCAAGCTTCCAGAAGTTCGCGTCAGTTGAAGTGCAACGGTTGGTTAGTCGGCCAGGAAACTGCCACAGTTCTCGATGACAGCAACACATTAGGACTCGACACACCGTGAAAAGACGTCGTGCCGACGTGTTGACAGCACGCATTGGACAAGTTCAGCCACCATGAGTTCTTATTTCAGCCTATTGACTTAATTTAATGGTTTTTGTTAACAAACTTTGAGTACCTGAAGACTTCACTTTTGAAAAAAACAACAACGGGAAACAACAAACTACAAAAGAACAAAGTCTGAACAAGGAAAACAACAAAGACATCAAAACAAAAACATCAAAACAAAGAAACAAAACAAAACAAAACATTTTTTAAAGCCACATTAAATATAATTAAGATATCACATAAATTCAAACCTCAAACGTCCTCGCTCTTGAATCTCAAACAAACAGCATTCACGTAGCACCAGCAGACATTAATAATAATAATAATATGGGTCACGATGCGGTGGAATCAGGCTCTCGTCAATTTTTGGTCATAATAAAATGTGAGGCAGCCTGGTGGAATCAGGCTCTCGTCAATTTTTGGTCATAATAATATTATCCAGTTTTTGGTATCATCTTACAGCCTGCTCATTTGTATTGTTTTCAATAAAAGAAATACCCATTT
>NW_004797575.1:173965-176963 GCF_000002075.1 Aplysia californica | reverse complement strand
GGTAAAGGTGTTGGCCTCTCATTCAATAGGTCCAGAGTTCTGGTAAGAAAAATCTACATCAAGCCCTCTCGGAGAAGGGTGAAAAATCTCGGAGGTCCCGTGTGCAAGTTGCGCAGGTCCCTTGGACTTGGAGGTCCAAAATCGACAAGAGTAGGCTTTGGCCGCCACCCAGGCAAAATTCAAAATGTCCTACCAACTGAACATGCTTGGTGTGTCCCGTCCTCTCATAGGACCTTATGCAGTTGCGATTGCCGTAAAATACTTATTAAAAAATAAAACAAAATGAAATTTAAAAAATGACAGTCCGTTCCGACGTGTGGCACTAAACCAAGGCACGCCATCGGCCATCAAGACAGGCCAACACACACAAGGCAAATCCCAAATGACTAGTTTAATGGGCAGGAATGAAATCGGAACGATCTACGTCCGGGCTACTGCCTGTTGTCTCGTGGTCGTTCGGGGTGAGTGGTTGAGCGCGTGTTTTTACTCATTCAGCGGATACTTTTACTTTCTTCTTTGACAAAGAATTCATCTAGAGCAAGGCTGTTGGTGCAGAGGTAAAGCGGCTATCTGTAAGTGCCGAACGTGAGCACACGCACATACATACACACACGCACGCACGCACATACACACACTCATTCAAACACACACACAAACACACACACACACACACACACACACACACACACATACACCCACACAAATACACACACACAAATACACACACACTCACTCAAACACACACACACACACACACACAAACACACACAAATACACACACACACACTCAAACACACACGCACACAAATACACATACACACACACTCAAACACACACACACACACACATCATAGAGGATAAACCTAGACGCTCAGAGATAGTATTAGAGCGCATAGGGATAAACTTAATGTGTGGTCAGGTGGACACATGATGTGATTATGTTCAGATCGAGAGGTCTAACTAAAATGTGTATGTTTACACGATTTGCGGTGATGACCTATTCTGGCGGGAGTGTTACCTTTTTTCAAAACGATGTCGAAGGATGTTCTACAAAGATGATAGCATAGATCCAATATCATAATATTATGCACTCCCTATAGAAGGTACTCTTAATAATGCTATACACAAATCGTGACCTTCAACAACTTGATTTAAAAAAAACAATTTACGTCATTTAACACATGGAGCAAGCGGACCCTCCTTGGGAATTGAATCAGGGGAGATAGAACGAGTTTCCAGTAAAAAATACAACAGTTTAAAACACAGTACATTAACCCCTATGTCGTGACCAGGTGCCGTGTCCTCTGATTTACTATAGGAGTTTAATACTTCTTTGATGCTCCTGTAAACTCTTTAACCTTTAACCCTATTCGTAGGTCGTGTTTTTCTATCGTATCCAACAACGTGGGGAAATCTGTGCCACCACTTTCAAAGAGGAAATTTACTCATTAATCCGGTCCGTACGCTTTGCATAGCAGTCTGTCAAAATGATTTTTTTTCAGAACTACTGAAAGTTTCAAAGAAATCTTTCTACTAGAAGTAGACGTGTTTTAAAAGGCGAAGAATACAACCCGGGGGTACAAAATGACCCCATGGGCGTACGGATAGGGTTAAGAGGGGGTGCTGCAGAATAAGTCTCTCTCAGCTAATACCACTCCTATGATGCTTTTATTTGGTGTGGACGATGATATGGCAATGGAGATTTGTTTTGTGAAAAAAGAAATTACTGATTCGGTTACCATGGAAACGGCGGCCATATTGGATTTTAGAGACATAATGATGTACAATTTTCTCACCTTATTTACAAACAGATTAGGTTCATACTTCGCATGCACACTTATAAGACAAAGATAAAACTTTCTGTAAGAGGAATTTTTTATATCTACTTTAGTTTTTATTTTATGGCACTTTCATATCCGGCTATAGCGAAATAACGGAAAACCTGGAAAAATCTAGTTTTTCAAGCTCACAGAATAAAAACCAACGCATTTATCAGTAATTCCTCTTACAATATGCTAGATTTGTATGGTTTCAACATTCTGTGAAAGTTTTATTGAAATCGAGTCAGAAATAGAGCAGAAAAATAGTACCAACCATGAAAAAAATAGGATGCTTATTTTTGGACAAAATTGGCAAATATTTTCTCTAACTGCAGCACCACCCCTTAAGAGGCGACACAATACCAACATGACGCACACTCTCGATAAAACCCAGAGAAGTCGTAGACGAAGAGTCTTGGCTACCTCGTAAACTAAACACGTTCAAGAACGTCACTTTGAAGATTCAAAGTGGAGACATCTTCACCAGAATCCATCATGACTCATAATGAGTCAACAGTACCCCGTCCTCTCACGTTGTTTTTTACTTAACTCTACCCCTTTATACCTTAAGTTTTTTCAGTGGCGTTGGTTGCCCAGTGGTTAGGCGCGCTAACGAACTCTTAACCGTGAGGTTACAGGCTCGGGGGTTCGAGCCTCAGCTCGGTCCGACGTTGTATCATTGGGAAGGGCACGAATTTCCCACTTGGCTCGGTCCTTTCGGAGATGGACGTCTGTTGATATGTGTACACTGTTCGTGTTTCGTACCATTTCCGATGAATGTTTTTGTAACCACTGAGTTCAGCACGAGATTAAAGGACTGGTGAGCCAGTGGGCCATTCCCTACTCAGCCGGCAAACGTGCAAGTCGAGTCTGTTTTTCTTGGTATACATGTTGAACCAAACGGTATACACGCTCACAAACACGTTCAACTTGGAGGTCCTGCCTCGCTTAAATAACCTAACAGTGTTGATAAGGGGGTTAAACATATACATATACCATTTCACCTTTTCATTTACCTTTTCCGTCCTCTTATACCACAAGGTGTTGAGGGGAGACCCAATTGTCAGACATGGGCCAGGTGTGTCGCTTTTCCAATTGTCATGTTGTTCCTCTGGAGGGTCTCTTTGACTCTGTTTATCACTCCTTTTCTGGGACTTCCTTTCGCTTTTAAGGGGGGG
>NW_004797575.1:171798-173267 GCF_000002075.1 Aplysia californica | reverse complement strand
CCCCCCTTTAAGCTACGGTCTCTTTAACAATGTCGATTATTCTTTTCCTGGGACTTCCTTCTATTTTGAAGCTACCGTATTTCCTTTTGTAAGCTTTTGTGGCTGTTCTCACAACGCGCCCAAACACTTCTTGTTTTTAAAAAAATGATAACACTGTAAAGTAAAATAAAGTTGTTCCCGCATCCAATCCGGACCTTTGGGGTTGCCTTGTTCTTGAGACAACTTCATGGGTCTTCAGCATATTATTGTGGTAGGGTGGCCAGTTCCTTTCCACGCCGCCTTTACTTCCCCAACTCGAAGTCAGGTACCCATTACTGCTGGGTGGGCAGGAGGGGGCGAAAAAAATCCGTGTCCGAACCGGGGCTCGAACCCGGACTTTCAGCTTCGGAGACAAGCGCACTCACCGCTCCGCCACTGCACTGTAAAAATACTGTTCTCAAAAAAATATTCATAAAACTGCCTTACAAGTAAAAGTTTTTCATATTATAATAATAAAGTTTAAAGCGCATAGAGCTTGCTACTTGCTGTTGACCGTGGGTATGCGCTACACAAATGATGCTCCTTATTTTTTTATTATTAAAATTTGTACGCATAGTATTTGTTTCACATGTAAAACCTGATCTTTTTCTCAAAATGACAAAATCATCAGATACGCCATTTCATAAGTCCAGGCCACGTGACACACAGAGACTACAACATGGTACCTGAGCACTAACCACTCGCTGACAGACAAGGACATTGCCCGAGGCTACACGGTGACAACACAGGGCTCTTATTTCGCCAGGCCTCCTACTGTTACTGTCTGCTTCATTGGCGCTCTCGGTTTGTGAAGATTAATGGTGCCTGGGATCTGCTGCTCTTGTTTCAGGGGTTTGGCCATCGGCGCCTGGGGGTGGTGGAAACTGTACAAGGGTGATCTGATAAAGCGCATTCTTCTTATATGGTCGCTTTTAAGGACAAGCGGGCTAGCCCAGATTTCGGAGGGTTCCAGAAATCTTGACCTACACCAGAAGTGGGCATTGCCCTACCTATAATGGACGTTTGGTTTCATTGGTGTGTATATTTGTTTGGTTATAGAGAAAACTCTCCTTGTCTTTTAAAGAGACTGAAAAAGGATCCAAAAACTTTAACTTGTATTTTCTCAAAACAGCAGTTATCGGGATAGCCCCTTTGTGCTTAAGAGCGACCATAATATGCTTGTGTGTCTTTAACTCAAATTTGATAAAATTTGGTTTAGTCTTGGTTAATGAGATATATCTTCATGTGGGATAGTCAAACAAAAACAAGATTGCTATTTGTTTGTTTGATTAGCAAGCCCCCCCCCCCCCCTCTCTCTCTCACTGTCTCTCTTTCAAACACACAAACATATACACACACACACACACACACACGTAGACATACTCACACACATACACACACACATACACACAAACGCACACATACTCACACACTATTATAGTTGAGACAGA
>NW_004797575.1:170134-171204 GCF_000002075.1 Aplysia californica | reverse complement strand
GTGAGTGAATATGTGTTTGCATGAGTATGTAACACTATGTACCTTTAAAATTGATTTGTAAATCCATAATATGTATCATGTTAAGCGCATAGAGCATTGCATAAGTGGATATGCGCTATAGAAATGCAATCCAGTATTATTTTATTGTTATATGTGTCATGACATGGTGGAATCAGGCGCTCCTCATATTTTTGGGCATGTGACTGATTTGTATCATCTGAAAGCTGATATATTTTCCTTAATTCCAATGAAATAAATATCCATTTATCTTGAATAGAACTCAAGATATTTGCAATTGAAGGAGGTCAGGGTCGTCTGGTTTCAGAGGTAAACTTAGCAAGAACATGGCCGCCAAAGTTTGGTAACTTCCATAGCCTGAGAGTCCTCGGAAACTGAACATTTACTTTTTATGTTCCTTTAAGTAATGTTTTTCAGTAAAATCCACACAAAATTGTGTATTTAAATGGATATAAAAGGTACTGAGCCAAAAACATAAAATTTGAAAGAAAAAAAATTGCCAATCGGCCAAAAATAATGCCGGTTTCTTTGTTTCAATTACATGTATTTTGACGAGCGCCTGATTCCACCACGATGGGTCACTATAATGGTGACTGGGATCCGCTGCTCTTGTTTCAGGGGTTTGACCATCGGCGCCTGGTGGTGGTGTAAACTGTAAGTAGTGGTTGATGGTTCGTCTTTTCGGCTTGCAGGCAGAGGGAAAAGGTTTTGGGTTGATTCTGTCGAAGGGAAGATCATATCATATGTGTCATGACATGGTGGAATCAGGCGCTCGTCAATTTTTGGGCATGTGACTGATTTGTATCATCTGAAAGCTGATTTATTTGCCTTAATTCCAATGAAATAAATATCCATTTACCTCGAATAAAACTCAAGATATTTGCGATTGAAGGAAACGCTGAGTCACCTGGTTTCACTTGACCAACATTTCACAGTCTAGGGTTCGAATCTGTCTCAACTATAATAGTGTGTGAGTATGTGTGTGTTTGTGTGAGAGAGAGAGAGAGAGAGAGAGAGTGTGAGAGAGAGAGAGAGTGTGTGTGTGTGTGTGT
>NW_004797575.1:165989-168961 GCF_000002075.1 Aplysia californica | reverse complement strand
GAGAGAGAGAGAGAGAGAGAGAGAGAGATAGAGAGAGAGAGAGAGAGATAGAGAGAGAGAGAGAGACAGCGACAGAGACAGAGACAGAGACAGACAGACGAACAGACTGACAGACAAATAAACAGACAACTAACAAAGAGACAAACAAACAAACAGAAAAACAGACAGACAGAGAAAGAAATAGAGAAGTAGAGCAAAGTAAGAAATAGAAGGTGGCTGGAAATCTCTAAGAAAAGTCGAGGCTGTGACTTTTGTGTCTAGTTATATCGTCTTACACAATGACACAGACTGAGAGATGAGAAACCTTTCTGAAAAAACAAAGATATATTTACATCATAAAGTTAAAAGTTAATAGATTGAAAATGAAATGCTCCAAATGATAGAGGTAGAGAAAAATAGAGTGGCTTGTATAATGGAACGTCATCCAAACATAGATAGATAGATAGATAGATAGATAGATAGATAGATAGATAGATAGATAGATAGATAGATAGATAGATAGATAGATAGAGAGAGAGAAAGACAAAGACGGGTAGATGGATAGATTGATATATCGATAGATTGATCGATAAATAGACAGACAGGCAGACAGACAGACAAACAGACAGACCGACCGACGGACAGACTGATAGATGGATTGAAGGACAGACGGGCGGATAGACAAACAGACAGATAGATAAATAGATAGATAGATAGATGGATAGATAGATATATAGATAGATACAGAGCTAGCTAGATAGATAACCAGACATAATACACAAAAATGGCCCCGATGAACAAATCAACGATCCTGGCGTTACATTACTCAAGCAACAACAAGGGTGAAAAAATAGACACCACTACACAGACCCACTGATAAAACAAGCGGCAAAAACGAATAAATAAACAATGAATAATTCACAGCCTGATGAAGACCACCTTATCAAGGAATCGTTCTAGCTTTGTATTTATGACTGTCTGGAGATATCCACAATTTAACCCCTTCACTGCCGCGCTCGAGATTTTATAATAAGCTCTTTGGTGAGAATATTATGCGTCACGACGGGGTGTAATCAAACGCTCGTAAAAGTTTGGGCTTATGGAGTTCTTGGTGTAATCTTACAGCTTGTTAATTTGTTTGTTTGTTGTTGTTGTTGTTGTTGTTGTTGTTGTTGTTGTTGTTGTTGTTGTTGTTGTTTTGTTTTGGTTTTGGTTTTTTTGTGGGGGTGGGGTGGGGGAGGGGATGAAAAAAACCACCCCTGTATTGTTTTTTTTGGTGTTTTTTAAATTCGAGATACTAGCGATTAAAAGAGCGTGGTGTCGGCAGGTTTCAGAGGTGAAATTAGCTGGGAAATGGCTGCCAAAGTTTTGAGACCTTCGAAGTATGAGAGTTTTTGGAACCTGCAAATCATAATTTATTGTGCCATTGATCCACAGTTTTCCGTAAAACACACATTGAAATGTGTTTTAAAATGGACATAAAAGGTGTTGAGACCACCAAAAAAAATAAAAATCTATAAAATCACCAAACCAATGAGAACATGTCTGATTGTTCGATTTCATTATTTTGACGAAGGTCTGATTTCACCACGATACCACACATAATTTAATATTATTATATTGCACGTCTTGCGATGAAGGGTTAATACCTGAGCCTACACACTTCTCTGTGGGCCTAGGTTAATACACTCCCCTGAGCAGAGCAGAAACAGTTGCCGTAAAAAACAAAAGAAGTTGAAGAATAAAGAAAAATAGATCACGCCCCAGACAATAAAACATCGCACAAAATGTGGCATAGATAAGCAAGAAGAGTTCAGTTCAGCTGCGGTCGGCGATAACAAAAAACAAAACAAAAACAAAAAAACACACACCAAAAATATTTCAACGAAACGAAGAGCGATAAATAAACAATAAATTATTTCTTGTGGACAAGATGATTGTCACCCCATCACGCAATTCCCACAATTCTGGCGTGACGGGTGTCAAGGAAGTCTTCATAAAATGTGAGACAGCGTGGTGGAATCAGGCTCTCGTCAAAATAATCATAGTGAAGAAACTTGCATTTTCCTGCAGGTTTGTGAATTTTTATCAAATTTATGTTTTTGGCTTTACATCTTTCATACCCATTAAAGAGCTCATTTACGTGTAGAATTTTCTGAAAAACGTTGATTAAGGGTACCAAAAAAAGTAAATATTTAGTTATCACGGATTCTTTAACTAAGGAAATAACTAATCTTTGGCAGCTTTTTTCTCACTAGTTTTAACTCTGAAAATAAGTGAACCCCACCTCCTTCTTTTGCAAATATCTTGACTTGTATTAAAGATAAAAGGATATTTTGTTCATCCCTAAAAAGCAAGTAAACAAGCTTTAAGATGATATCAATAACTCTTCATGCCCACAAATTGACGAGAGCCTGATTCCACCACGCTGCCTCACATGCATGTATTATTCTTGCTTCTTCTCCTGCAAAGTTGTTCCTGTTGAGCTGGGTGAAGAATCAATCCAAGAACCGATTCCCACGATTATTGCTACGGTTACCAGTTACTTTAGTCATTAAAGTCTTCTTCTTTCGTGGAAAGAATCTGTTATTGAAAACTAAAAGTTGATGCTTCGTAGTGTTCCGAAATCAAGGTTATCCTAAATCTTGAAGATGTTCGGAGCCAACCAGGTAACCACGGGAAGAAACCACATCATCAGAAACTAGAAACTTAGAAACTAGAAACTAGAAACTAGAAACTAGAAACTAGAAACTTAGAAACTAGAAACTAGAAACTTAGAAACTAGAAACTAGAAACTAGAAACTAGAAACTAGAAACTTAGAAACTAGAAACTAGAAACTTAGAAACTAGAAACTAGAAACTAGAAACTAAGTAATTGGGTTCGGAGTCGATTCCTATGATTTCTAGCTTTCTATAATCGGGAACCTAGGCGCCCAGCACTCGTGAGTGGGCTGTTTGTGGGGTGAACTGTCAGTTCAGGGGGCCCCGGATGA
>NW_004797575.1:163549-165302 GCF_000002075.1 Aplysia californica | reverse complement strand
CCTCCCCTCCCCTCTCTTCTCGCCACACTCCCCCTCTCCACTATCTCTTCTTTCCTCTCCTCTCTCCCTTTCCCTCTCCTCCCTCTCCCTTCTCCCTCTCTCCCTCTCCTCTCTCCCCCTCTTCCCCTTCTCCCCCTTTCCCTCTTCTCTCTCCTCCTCCCCCTTCTCCCTTCCCCCTCTCCCCCTTCTCCCTATCCCCCTTCCTCCTCTCCCTCCCCCCCCCCTCTCTATCTATCTATCTATCTATCTCTCTCTCCATCTATCTCTCTCTATCTCTCTCTATCTATCTCTCTCTCTCTGAGGAAGTTTGGGGATGACACCACGAGACTTGTAATAATATGACCTTGCTTGCGTTGCATGACGTCAGTGTCTTGCTTATTTAGAGCATTCGTACAGCGGGGTCAATGATTTAGAAGCACAGACGTACACTTTTTAAAAAAATTCTTTATAGCAGATAGTTTGTTGGCACCTTGTGTCAATGATAAAAAAAAAAAGAAAGAGGAGTGGTGAAAGGGAGTGAGGGGTGGGGATGGGGTGTTAGTGAGGGTGTGGGGGTGGGGCTGGGATTGGGGGTGGGGGGTGAGAGGGGAGAAGACAGAAGTAAAACCCCAAAATAATCCCCACACGTACGTCTGGAATTACCCTCTCTATCTTCGCGGGTGTAACACCAAGTGCTGGTTCACGGACACGGTTGTTTTTCCTTTTTTACTTCTCAAAAGAAGCCAGAAACAAACACTAGTCAACTATTCTATAAAACCAAGGTCCTCGCTGGCGTCGTAACTGTCATTTCTGTGTCTATAGCGCCGTAAAACACAACCTACTATGTCATGCCAAAGTCCACGCACTTTAACTTAACATTATAGGATTCTCAACATTGGTAACCTGACCTATAAATCGCTCTTTGGGATAACCTAAGCGATGACGACACTCGTAGAGAGTTTGGCGGTACTTTAAAATATTAATAAGCGATGACGACACAGCTCAAGTGTGCTCACGAGGTCCTCCCTCACCAACCCAAAGATCCTAATATGATACACCATCTCAGTTACTATGTCCTTGACTATCTTCAGCCTGCAATAGCTTAATTGTCCACGCTCACGTTTTAGTCCCACGAGCGGCCCCCACATTCGTGCAATATAGATCTCTGTAGGTGTGGGTTGTTGTAACATTAGATCTAGCTGTTGAGCCAATCTGGGCTCAGAAGGACTTTTTGGGAAAAAATAGATTTTAAAGGTTAACATTCTTATACTCCGGCTGAAAGACAGACTGGGAAAAAGGGTATTTTCCTCAGTTTTAATCAACTTCTCATGTTTGACGTTCAAGTGAAGAGTCTGGCAATCACTAACTAACGCAGGTTGTGTTTCTATTGGTATGGATGACAGAATGACTATCTGTTGCGTCGGTGGTCTAGTGGTTAGGCTACTAGACTCATAGTCGTGAGGTTACGGGTTCGAGGGTTCGAGCCGCAGGCCCGACGTTGTGTCCTTGGGAAAGGCACTTTACACAAATTTCCCCCCACTTCACCCAGGTGGGAATGGGTACCCAGCTATAGACAGTGAAAGATCTTGTTAGTTAGTTAGTGTCTGAGCGCTTTAACCAGCTGCTTGCACTGTATGCTTCCCGGGAAGCTGAGAATGTTTCGGAGTGTTCTATGGTCCGCTGGAGTAATAATATAGTGTAAAGCGCAAAGAGCTTGTTTTCGAGTGGGGATATGCGCTATACAAAAGCTATTTATTATTGTTATTATTATTAT
>NW_004797575.1:160593-162038 GCF_000002075.1 Aplysia californica | reverse complement strand
ACACACACACACACACACACACACACACACACACACACACACACACACACACACGTATAGATGGATGTGCACATGTGCGTGTATATGCGCGTATAATTTATATCGCTAGCTTAGTTTTGGACAGTGATACAGATGTTTCTCGCTCGAATCCCCCCAAAACGTGATCTTGAACATAAGGTTGTTTTCTATAGAGAGTTTTCAGGACTCGCCACCCTCTAGGCTCCGTTTGTTTTAGTAAGGTTTTACGGCGCTCGCAACTGCATAAGGTCATATGAGCGCCATCACTAGGCTCTGCAAAAGTCTTGCCCTGAAAAAAAGCCTTGATGACGTATTTTTTTAAAAAGGGAGGGGGGGGGGGGGTGTTGATGAACCCATACCAAACCACGCAGTAAATTTCAGACCCGCCTGTCTTGTCCAAAGTCACAAGAGGACAGTTTAAACTCTTAATCCCGCTCGCCCATCCTAAATAGCGTGAGGTACCGGTCAGCGCTGGACAGATGTGTCAAGATTTATTGTGGACAGGTGTGTGTGAGCCGGCGTGCCAGAAATACGAGGAGTCGAGTGGACGAGCGTGTCTGTCTTCGTGGTATGTCTCAAGTGTGCTGAGAATTTGTGACTCCAGCTGAGAGAGAGAGAGAGAGAGAGAGAGAGAGAGAGAGAGAGAGAGAGAGAGATTTCTAGTTAAGAAAGAAAATGTATTGTTAAGGAATCACGAAACCAGGTATGATTTTTGTTAATTCTTGTTCAATTGTCTTGGTTAAAAAAATAGAATAGAAGTCAAAATATTTTAGATTGAAGATGGTGAGGTCGCCTGGTTTCAAGGTAGACTTAGCGAGAAAATGGCCGACAAAGTTTGGTTATTTCCATAGCTTGATAGTCCGTGGAAACTGAAAACTTACATTTTTTGTGCCTTTAATCAACGTTTCTCAGTAAAATCCACCCAGAAATGTGTTCGTTAATAGGACAACAATGGTGTTAAGCCAAAACACCAACATTCCTTAAAAATTGCCAAACTGACAGAAAAAAAGCCAGTTTCATCAGTTTTCTTATTTTGACAAGCGCCTGATTTCACCACTCTGCCTCACATATTTTATCTATGAAAAGACAATTGGACATACCAATCCATTTGTCACTGCAAGGCTGACAGAGATTCCAAAACGATAGGGGAGAAAGGGGGGGGGGGTTGAATCATTTCCTGACGCCTAACCCTGATCATGTTTAACAATGATTTGTGCAATATCCAACTGTTGTTATTGTTTGCTGGGTTTTTAAAAAAATATTCATTTTCATTTCTAGCGTGACATAGTCGTTGTGACTAATTGCAGAGCGATGCAGCATCAGTGAACCAGGACAATATTGGCACGGCAGATGCTGCGAGTTGATTCTACCAACAACACTAGTACGACTATTTCACAAACATGGGAACTGCATGAAGTTGAATAAAC
>NW_004797575.1:158202-159372 GCF_000002075.1 Aplysia californica | reverse complement strand
AATAGATAGATAGATAGATAGATAGATAGATAGATAGATAGATAGATAGATAGATAGATAGATAGATAAATAGATAGATAGATAGATAGATAAAGGATAAAAAGACCCGTCCCGTGACGGCTGAAAGGCCTTGCTCAGATAGCGGACTGGTCACTCACTCACGCCTCGATAGCGACCACTCACTCACTCACTCACTCACCACAAGATCCTGGACTCTACCGGCCAGCCACCCACGCCAACCTCCTTCAGAACGGCCGCTGGTGAGTGGAGAAAGCGAGGCCAGGGCGACAGACAGACACTTGAACCAGTCGCTGAAGCTCATGAATATTCATCGTGAATCATAGCAGTAGCAGCAGGCTCTCGGAATGAAAATCAACACTCGGAGATCCGGAGGAAGCCTCTCGTGGCCTAGAGGTTAAGGTGTTGGCCTCTCATTCAAAGGTCCTAGGTTCGAATCCGGGTAGCGACGGAAAAATTTTCTTCTCTAAAATTGTCTCCTTTCACCTCCTTTCCTGTTCTCGAGCAATACTTACACACATAAATGCATGCGTACCCGACATATGTGATATGATACACAATATGCATTTCATTTCAATAAGTTAGAAAATATTCCAAGAGTACACTGACATAAATGAATATTAATTTTCTTTTTGTTTTTTTTAGACAATCAAAATGTCACAGAGAACAATTGGCCTTCGCTCACTCTGAATCAATCCTTCGTTCACTCGGAATCAATCACATTTGGTTTACAAATGACGCGAGGATCATAACGCGAGCAAGGGTGCTTTGAATTCATTCTCTTGCGGATGTCAGTATAATATTTTGTTGAAACAATACTCGGCGCTCTTTAAAATGTCAAAATGACAGAAGATACATTTGAAACTTGATTCTTAGTTTGCGTAATGAGCTATAGAAGAAGTGAAAACAGAAACAACAAGACTGTGTATACTGTGATCGTTGTTGTTGTTGTTGTTGTTGTTGTTGTTGTTGTTGTTGTTGTTGTTGTTGTTGTTGTTGTTGTTCATGTTCTTGTCGTTGTTGTTATTGTTTTCATCATCACCAGCATCATCCATATTATTAATATCGTTAATATCATCGTGCTACAAACTACAGTGAACATTAACTACAAATTGTGTTGATTTTAATCTTTTTTTATTAATTTTTTTTTGG